>NW_026783362.1:600000-803000 GCF_949774975.1 Lagenorhynchus albirostris
CATGGAGAGTCAATGCCTTTAAGTTCCGGTATCGCACAGTCTGCAGTTAGTGCGGAGGATGAATGGGAATAGGGGGAACCAGTGAGAAAATAGCTGTAGCGGTTTCAATGGCCACATGTCACTCTAATTTCAGATAGGAAGAAGAATTAACCAAAGGCACAGCAAGGCGCCCCAGAAGAAGAATAGGGCCTGAAGAAATCCTGGGGATATGAGGCAAGATCACAAAAATAAGAGCTGAAAAATGGAACTAAGGTCAACTGCAATTCAAAAACCTGCAGAGTTATAAAGGCCAACTATTTTCCAAAAGTATATTGAGGTAAGGCTATGAAGAGGCACTGAGAGCAAGGCAGAATTGCAGGAAACCAATTTCAGGAGGTAGACTGGAATTGCATTGAAAACATATGAAAAGACTCAGAACATCGACAATCATGCACTTGGCCAAAAAGGGGCCAAGTTTTTTCCTGAATATATTCAGGAAAAAACACATACGCCATTTTTGGCCAACCAAGCAAGCTTGCAAAGGAAATCTGCACTACAATGAAGTCTCACTTCCCCCCCAGTCAAAAGGGCCATCTGAAAAAAGTGAAAAATCCAGACAGGCATGACAGGCCATGGAGAACTGGGAGCCTTGTTATGCTGATGGGCGGGATGTAAATTGCCAACAGCCACTCTGGAGAAGTGTATGGTGTTTCCTGAAACATCTATAAAACAAAGCAACAGAGCCTAGGGCACTTCCACTTATGGTCCTATAGCTTAGGGAAATTAAAATAAAAAAGACACAGCCAACCCAAAGTTTAGGACGGCTCTGTTTACAGGAACCTCGTTTACGGTACAAGTTCAATATTGCAGAAAGCGAAAAACGGATAAAGAAGTTGTGGTACTTACGTACAATGCATATCACTCAGCAATGAAATCTATGTCATCAGGCCCATAGCAGCATAATGAGTGGATTCAGGTACGATGATTCTAAGTGAAATAAGTCACACAGAAAAAGAAACATCATAAGATATCACTACTACACGGAATGTAAACTTGGCTACACAGGAACTGAATTACAAAACAGAACAGGGTCTCAAATGTAGAAAACCAACTTATGCTTGCTTAAGGGGAAAGGTGAGTAGGCGTTCTGCACAAAACCAGAGATTGAAATTAGCTCAGATACCATTCCATAAGCCAAATATGGAATAGACAAGAGCTACTCCTTGCTCAACAAAGTGGACTCAACACCCCATATTAAACGCCTAAGAATATACCTGACTAGTAAGAATCTGAAAACCTATGGATTTATATGTCTCCGAAAGAGAATCAAGCATGTGTACAGTGGCATAAACCCAGCAGTGATAGGATTGGTGAGGTTCGGTGAGCAAATGCAGACCCTTTGAAGTCATATTGCATGGTACCCATTCCATGGGTCTCAACTCTCCAGGTTTAAGGGATTCTTCCTTCAGCTAAAACATGCATGTGGAACCCAGAGTATTATCCAACGTGTGATCGGGAAACGGGTTCAAATGTGTCTCAGTTTTCGTTCCCTGGTACTCGGGTGCAACATTCCAGACGCTTTACTTACACTCTCCCCACTTGGAGAGTCAGTGCCTTTAACCTCCTGTTTGGCCCAGTTTGCAATTTCTGCGGGAAATGAACAGGAATAGGGAGAACCAATGAGAGATTAGCTGGAGATGTCTGGACGGGCAAATTTAACTCTCATTTCCCACCAGGAAGAGGAATTAACCAAAGGTTCAATGTGCCATGCCGGAACAACACTATGGCCTGAAGCAATCCGGCGGTGTTGCGGCCAGCTCACAAGAAAGCGAGTTGAAGAAAGGAGCTGAGGGGCACTGTAATTCACAAACCTGCAGAGTTATAAATGACAGCTATCGTCCAAAAATATATTGAAGTAAGGCTGCCAAGAGGACTTGAAAGCGGGGCAGAATTGCAGGAAACCAATTTCCGGAGGTAGACTGGAATTGCATGTAAAGCATAGGAAAAGAGGCAGAACGTCCACAATGATGCACTTGGCCAAAAAGGGCATATGCGTTTTTTCCTGAATATATTCAGGAAAAAACGCATACGCCCTTTTTGGCCAACCAAGCAAGCTTGCAAAGGAAATCTGCACTACAATGAAGTCTCACTTCCCCCCTGTCAAAAGGGCCATCTGAAAAAAGTGTAGAATCCAGAAAGGCAGGACAGGCCATGGAAACTGGGAGCATGGTTATGCTGATGGGTGGGATAAAAATTGCCAACAGCCACTCGGGAGAAGTGTATGGTGTTTCCTGAAACATCTAAAAAACAAAGCAACAGAGCCTAGGGCACTTCCACTTATGGTCCTATAGCTTAGGGAAATTGAAATCAAAAAGACATAGCCACCCCAAAGTTTGGGACGGCTCTGTTTACAAGAACCTCGTTTACAGTACAAGTTCAATATCACAGAAAGCGAAAAATGGATAAAGAAGTTGTGGTACTTACGTACAATGCAATATCACTCAGCAAAGAAATCTATGTCATCAGGCCCGTAGCAGCATAATGAGTGGATTCAGGTACGATGATTCTAAGTGAAATAAGTCACAGAGAAAAAGAAACATCATAACATATCACTACTAAACAGAATGTAAACTTGGCTACACAGGAACTGAATTACAAAACAGAACAGGGTCTCAAATGTAGAAAACCAACTTATGCTTGCTTCAGGGTAAAGGGGAGTTGGGGTGCTGCATAAAACCAGAGATTGAAATTAGCACAGATACCGTTCCATAAGCCAAATATGTAATAGACAAGAGCTACTCCTTGCTCAATGAAGTGGACTCAACACCACATATTAAATGCCTAAGAATATACCTGACTAGTAACAATTTTAAGACCTATGGATTTATATGTCTCCGAAAGAGAATCAAGCATGTGTACAGCGGCATTAACGCAGCAGTGATATGATTGGTGAGGTTCGGTGAGCAAATGCAGACCCTTTGAAGTCATAATGCATGGTACTCATTCCATGGGTCTCAACTCTCCAGGTTTAAAGGATTCTTCCTTCAGTTAAAATATGCATGTTGTACCCAGAGTATGATCCAGCGTGTGATCGGGAAACGTGTTCAAATGTGTCTCAGTTTTCGTCCACTTGTACTCAGGTGCAACATTCCAGACGCTTTACTAACACTCTCCCCACATGGAGAGTCAGTGCCTTTAAACTCCTGTTTGGCCCAGTTTGCAATTTCTGACGAAAATGAACAGGAATAGGGAGAACCAATGAGAGACTAGCTGGAGGTGTCTGGACGGGCAAATTTAACTCTCATTTCCCACCAGGAAGAGTAATTAACCAAAGGCTCAACGTGCCATGCCGGAACAACACTATGGCCTGAAGAAATCCTGCGGTGTTGCGGCCAGCTCACAAGAAATCGAGTTGAAGAAAGGAGCTCAGGGGCACTGTCATTCATAAACCTGCAGAGTTATAAATGACAGCTATCGTCCAAAAATATATTGATGTAAGGCTGCCAAGAGGACTTGAAAGCGGGGCAGAATTGCAGGGAACCGATTTCAGGAGGTAGACTGGAATTGTATGTAAAGCATAGGAAAAATGGCAGAACGTCCACAATGATGCACTTGGCCAAAAAGGGCGTATGCGTTTCTTCCTGAATATATTCAGGAAAAAACGCATACGCACTTTTTGGCCAACCATGCAAGCTTGCAAAGGAAATCTGCACTATAATGAAGTCTCACTGCCCCACGGTCAAAAGGGCCATCTGAAAAAAGTGTAAAATCCAGAAAGGCAGGACAGGCCATGGAGAACTGGGAGCCTTGTTATGCTGATGGGCGGGATGTCAATTGCCAACAGCCACTCGGGAGAAGTGTATGGTGTTTCCTGAAACATCTAAAAAACAAAGCAACAGAGCCTAGGGCACTTCCACTTATGGTCCTATAGCTTAGGGAAATTAAAATCAAAAAGACACAGCCACCCCAAAGTTTGGGACGGCTCATTTACGGTAGAAGTCCAATATCGCAGAAAGCGCAAAATGGATAAAGAAGTTGTGGTACTTACGTACAATGCAATATCACTCAGCAATGACATCTATGTCATCAGGCCCATAGCAGAATAATGAGTGGATTCAGGTATGATGCTTCCAACTGAAATAAGTTACACAGAAAAAGAAACATCATAAGATATCACTAATACACGGAATGTAAACTTGGCTACACAAGAACTGGATTACAAAACAGAACAGGGTCTCAAATTTAGAAAAACAACTTATGCTTGCTTAAGGGGAAAGGTGAGTTGGGGTGCTGCCTAAAACCAGAGATTGAACTGAGCACAGATAAAGTTCCTTAAGCCAAATATGGAATAGACAAGAGCTACTCCTTGCTCAACGTAATGGACTCAACACCCCATATTAAACGCCTAAGAATGTACCTGACTAGTAAGTATCTTAAAACCTATGTTTTGCTATGTCTCCGAAAGAGAATCAAGCATGTGTACACTGGCATAAACGCAGCAGTGATAGGATTGGAGAGGTTCGGTGAGCAAATGAAGACCCTTTGAAGTCATATTGCATGGTACCCATTCCACGGGTCTCCACTCTCCAGCTTTAAGGGATTCTTCCTTCAGCTAAACCATGCATGTGGAACCCAGAGTATGATCAAACGTGTGATCGGGAGACGTGTTCAAATATGTCTCCGTTCTCGTCCCCTGGTACTCGGGTGCAACATTCCAGACACTTTACTAACACTCTCCCGACTTGGAGAGTCAGTGCCTTTAACCTCCTGTTTGGCCCAGTTTGCAATTTCTGCGGAAGATGAACAGGAATAGGGAGAACCAATGAGAGACTAGCTGGAGGTGTCTGGACGGGCAAATTTAACTCTCATTTCCCACCAGGAAGAGGAATTAACCAAAGGCTCAGTGTGCCGTGCCGGAACCAGATTAGGGCCTGAAGCAATCCTGCGGTGTTGCGGCCAGCTCACAAGAAAGCGAGTTGAAGAAAGGAGCTCAGGGGCACTGTAATTCACAAACCTGCAGAGTTATAAATGACAGCTATCGTCCAAAAATATACTGAAGTAAGGCTGCCAAGAGGACATGAAAGTGGAGCAGAATTGCAGGAAACCGATTTCAGGAGGTAGACTGGAATTGCATTTAAAGCATAGGAAAAGAGGCAGGACGTCCACAATGATGCACTTGGCCAAAAAGGGCATATGGGTTTTTTCCTGAATATATTCAGGAAAAAACGCATACGCCCTTTTTGGCCAACCAAGCAAGCTTGCAAAGGAAATCTGCACTACAATGAAGTCTCAATTCCCCACTGTCAAAAGGGCCATCTGAAAAATTTGTAGAATCCAGAAAGGCAGGACAGGCCATGGAGAACTGGGAGCATGGTTATGCTGATGGGTGGGATATAAATTGCCAACCGCCACTCGGGAGAAGTGTATGGTGTTTCCTGAAACATCCAAAAAACAAAGCAACACAGCCTAGGGCACTTCCACTTATGGTCCTATAGCTTAGGGAAATTGAAATCAAAAAGACACAGCCACCCCAAAGTTTGGGACGGCTCTGTTTACAAGAACCTCGTTTACGGTACAAGTTCAATATCGCAGAAAGTGAAAACTGGATAAAGAAGTTGTGGTACTTACGTACAATGCAATATCACTCAGCAATGAAATCTATGTCATAAGGCCCGTAGCAGCAGAATGAGTGGATTCAGGTATGATGATTTTAACTGAAATAAGTCACAGAGAAAAAGAAACATCATAAGATATCACTAATACACGGAATGTAAACTTGGCTACACAGGAACTGGATTACAAAACAGAACAGGGTCTCAAATTTAGAAAACCAACTTATGCTTGCTTAAGGGGAAAGGTGAGTTGGGGTGCTGCATAAAACCAGAGATTGAAATGAGCACAGATAAATTTTCTTAAGCCAAATATAGAATAGACAAGAGCTACTCCTTGCTCAACGAAATGGACTCAACACCCCATATTAAACGCCTAAGAATGTACCTGACTAGTAAGTATCTTAAAACCTATGGATTGCTATGTCTCCGAAAGAGAATCAAGCGTGTGTACACTGGTATAAACGCAGCAGTGATAGGATTGGAGAGGTTCGGTGAGCAAATGAAGACACTTTGAAGTCATATTGCATGGTACCCATTCCACGGGTCTCCACTCTCCAGCTTTAAGGGATTCTTCCTTCAGCTAAACCATGCATGTGGAACCCAGAGTATGATCAAACGTGTGATCGGGAGACGTGTTCAAATATGTCTCCGTTCTCGTCCCCTTGTACTCGGGTGCAACATTCCAGACGCTTTACTAACACTCTCCCGACTTGGAGAGTCACTGCCTTTAACCTCCTGTTTGGCCCAGTTTGCAATTACTGCGGAAGATGAACAGGAATAGGGAGAACCAATGAGAGACTAGCTGGAGATGTCTGAACGGGCAAATTTAACTCTCATTTCCCACCAGGAAGAGGAATTAACCTAAGGGTCAGCGTGCCGTGCCGGAACCACATTAGGGCCTGAAGCAATCCTGCGGTGTTGCGGCCAGCTCACAAGAAAGCAAGTTGAAGAAAGGAGCTCAGGGGCAGTGTAATTCACAAACCTGCAGAGTTATCAATGACAGCTATCGTCCAAAAATATATTGAAGTAAGGATGCCAAGAGGACTTGAAAGCGGGGCAGAATTGCAGGAAACCGATTTCAGGAGGTAGGCTGGAATTGCATTTAAAGCATAGGAAAAGAGGCAGAACTTCCAAAATGATGCACTTGGCCAAAAAGGGCGTATGCGTTTTTTCCTGAATATATTCAGGAAAAAACGCATACGCCCTTTTTGGCCAACCAAGCAAGCTTGCAAAGGAAATCTGCACTACAATGAAGTCTCACTTCCCCCTGGTCAAAAGGGCCATCTGAAAAATGTGTAAAATCCAGAAAGGCAGGACAGGCCATGGAGAACTGGAAGCCTTGTTATGCTGATGGGTGGGATGTAAATTGCCAACAGCCACTCGGGAGAAGTGTATGGTGTTTTTGAAACATCTAAAAAACAAAGCAACAGAGCCTGGGGCACTTCCACTTATGGTCCTATAGCTTAGGGAAATTAAAATCAAAAAGACACAGCCACCCCAAAGTTTGGGACGGCTCTGTTTACAAGAACCTCGTTTACGGTACAAGTTCAATAACGCAGAAACTGAAAAATGGATAAAGAAATTGTGGTACTTATGTGCAATGCAATATCACTCAGCAATGACATGTATGTCATCAGGCCCGTAGCAGCATAATGATTGGATTCAGGTATGATGCTTCTAACTGAAATAAGTCACACAGAAAAAGAAACATCATAAGATATCACTAATACACAGAATGTAAACTTGGCTACACAAGAACTGGATTAAAAAACAGAACAGGGTCTCAAATTTAGAAAACCAACTTATGCTTGCTTAAGGGGAAAGGTGAGTTGGGGTGCTGCATAAAACCAGAGATTGAAATGAGCACAGATAAAGTTCCTTAAGCCAAATATGGAATAGACAAGAGCTACTCCTTGCTCAACGAAATGGACTCAACACCCCATATTAAACGCCTAAGAATGTACCTGACTAGTAAGTATCTTAAAACCTATGGATTGCTAAGTCTCCGAAAGAGAATCAAGCGTGTGTACACTGGCATAAACGCAGAAGTGATAGGATTGGAGAGGTTCGGTGAGCAAATGAAGACACTTTGAAGTCATATTGCATGGTACCCATTCCACGGGTCTCAATTCTCCAGGTTTAAGGGATTCTGCCTTCAGCTAAACCATGCATGTGGAACCCAGAGTATGATCAAACGTGTGATCGGGAGACGTGTTCAAATATGTCTCCGTTCTCGTCCCCTGGTACTCGGGTGCAACATTCCAGACGCTTTACTAACACTCTCCCGACTTGGAGAGTCAGTGCCTTTAACCTCCTGTTTGGCCCAGTTTGCAATTACTGTGGAAGATGAACAGGAATAGGGAGAACCAATGAGAGACTAGCTGGAGGTGTCTGGACGGGCAAATTTAAATCTCATTTCCCAAGAGGAAGAGGAATTAACCAAACGCTCAGTGTGCCGTGCCGGAACCAGATTAGGGCCTGAAGCAATCCTGCGGTGTTGCGGCCAGCTCACAAGAAAGCGAGTTGAAGAAAGGAGCTCAGGGGCACTGTAATTCACAAACCTGCAGAGTTATAAATTACAGCTATCGTCCAAAAATATACTGAAGTAAGGCTGCCAAGAGGACATGAATGTGGGGCAGAATTGCAGGAAACCGATTTCAGGAGGTAGACTGGAATTGCATTTAAGCATAGGAAAAGAGGCAGGACGTCCACAATGATTCACTTGGCCAAAAAGGGCGTATGCGTTTTTCCTGAATATATTCAGGAAAAAACGCATACGCCCTTTTTGGCCAACCAAGCAAGCTTGCAAAGGAAATCTGCACTACAATGAAGTCTCACTTCCCTCCTGTCAAAAGGGCCATCTGAAAAAAGTGTAGAATCCAGAAAGGCAGGACAGGCCATGGAAACTGGGAGCCTTGTTATGCTGATGGGCGGGATGTAAATTGACAACAACCACTCGGGAGAAGTGTATGGTGTTTCCTGAAACATCTAAAAAACAAAGCAACAGAGCCTAGGGCACTTCCACTTATGGTCCTATAGCTTAGGGAAATTGAAATCAAAAAGACACAGCCACCCCAAAGTTTGGGACGGCTCTGTTTACAAGAACCTCGTTTATGGTACAAGTTCAATATCGCAGAAAGTGAAAACTGGATAAAGAAGTTGTGGTACTTACGTACAATGCAATATCACTCAGCAATGACATCTATGTCATCAGGCCCGTAGCAGCATAATGAGTGGATTCAGGTATGATGATTCTAACTGAAATAAGTCACACAGAAAAAGAAACATCATAAGATATCACTAATACGCGGAATGTAAACTTGGCTGCACAGGAACTGGATTACAAAACAGAACAGGGTCTCAAATTTAGAAAACCAACTTATGCTTGCTTAAGGGGAAAGGTGAGTTGGGGTGCTGCCTAAAACCAGAGATTGAAATGAGCACAGATAAAGTTCCTTAAGCCAAATATGGAATAGACAAGAGCTACTCCTTGCTCAACGAAATGGACTCAACACCCCATATTAAACGACTAAGAATGTACCTGACTAGTAAGTATCTTAAAACCTCTGGATTGCTATGTCTCTGAAAGAGAATCAAGCGTGTGTACACTGGCATAAACGCAGCAGTGATAGGATTGGAGAGGTTCGGTGAGCAAATGAAGACCCTTTGAAGTCATATTGCATGGTACCCATTCCACGGGTCTCAACTCTCCAGCTTTAAGGGATTCTTCCTTCAGCTAAACCATGCATGTGGAACCCAGAGTATGATCAACCGTGTGATTGGGAGACGTGTTCCAATATGTCTCAGTTCTCGTCCCCTGGTACTCGGGTGCAACATTCCAGACGCTTTACTAACTCTCTCCCGACTTGGAGAGTCAGTGCCTTTAACCTCCTGTTTGGCACAGTTTGCAATTTCTGCGGAAAATGAACAGGAATAGGGAGATCCAATGAGAGACTAGCTGGAAGTGTCTGGAAGGGCAAATTTAACTCTCATTTCCCACCAGGAAGAGGAATTAACCTAAGGGTCAACGTGCCATGCCAGAACCAGATTAGGGCCTGAAGCAATCTGTGGTGTTGCGGCGAGCTCACAAGAAAGCGACTTGAAGAAAGGAGGTCAGGGGCACTGTAATTCACAAACCTGCAGAGTTATAAATGACAGCTATTGTCCAAAAATATACTGAAGTCAGGCTGCCAAGAGGACTTGAAAGCGGGGCAGAATTGCAGGAAACCGATTTCAGGAGGTAGACTGGAATTGCATTTAAAGCATAGGAAAAGAGGCAGAACGTCGACAATGATGCACTTGGCCAAAAAGGGCGTATGCGTTTTTTCCTGAATATATTCAGGAAAAAACGCATACGCACTTTTCGGCCAACCAAGCAAGCTTGCAAAGGAAATCTGCACTACAATGAAGTCTCACTTCCCCCCGGTCAAAAGGGCCATCTGAAAAAAGTGTAAAATCCAGAAAGGCAGGACAGGCCATGGAGAACTGGGAGCCTTGTTATGCTGATGGGCGGGATGTAAATTGCCAACAGCCACTCTGGAGAAGTGTATGGTGTTTCCTGAAACATCTAAAAAACAAAGCAACAGAGCCTGGGGCACTTCCACTTATGGTCCTATAGCTTAGGGAAATTAAAATCAAAAAGACACAGCCACCCCAAAGTTTGGGACGGCTCGTTTACGGTACAAGTTCAATATCGCAGAAAGCGCAAAATGGATAAAGAAGTTGTGGTACTTACGTACAATGCAATATCACTCAGCAATGAAATCTATGTCATCAGGCCCATAGCAGTATAATGAGTGGATTCAGGTATGATGCTTCTAACTGAAATAAGTCACACAGAAAAAGAAACATCATAAGATATCACTAATACACGGAATGTAAACTTGGCTACACAAGAACTGGATTACAAAACAGAACAGCGTCTCAAATTTAGAAAACCAACTTATGCTTGCTTAAGGGGAAAGGTGAGTTGGGGTGCTGCCTAAAACCAGAGATTGAAATGAGCACAGATAAAGTTCCTTAAGCCAAATATGGAATAGACGAGAGCTACTCCTGCTCAACGAAATGGACTCAACACCCCATATTAAACGCCTAAGAATGTACCTGACTAGTAAGTATCTTAAAACCTATGGATTGCTATGTCTCCGAAAGAGAATCAAGCATGTGTACACTGGCATAAACGCAGCAGTGATAGGATTGGAGAGGTTCGGTGAGCAAATGAAGACCCTTTGAAGTCATATTGCATGGTACCCATTCCACGGGTCTCCACTCTCCAGCTTTAAGGGATTCTTCCTTCAGCTAAACCATGCATGTGGAACCCAGAGTATGATCAAACGTGTGATCGGGAGACGTGTTCAAATATGTCTCCGTTCTCGTCCCCTGGTACTCGGGTGCAACATTCCAGACACTTTACTAACACTCTCCCGACTTGGAGAGTCAGTGCCTTTAACCTCCTGTTTGGCCCAGTTTGCAATTTCTGCGGAAGATGAACAGGAATAGGGAGAACCAATGAGAGACTAGCTGGAGGTGTCTGGACGGGCAAATTTAACTCTCATTTCCCACCAGGAAGAGGAATTAACCAAAGGCTCAGCATGCCGTGCCGGAACCAGATTAGGGCCTGAAGCAATCCTGCGGTGTTGCGGCCAGCTCACAAGAAAGCGAGTTGAAGAAAGGAGCTCAGGGGCACTGTAATTCACAAACCTGCAGAGTTATAAATGACAGCTATCGTCCAAAAATATACTGAAGTCAGGCTGCCAAGAGGATTTGAAAGCGGGGCAGAATTACAGGAAACCGATTTCAGGAGGTAGGCTGGAATTGCATTTAAAGCATAGGAAAAGAGGCAGAACGTCGACAATGATGCACTTGGCCAAAAAGGGCGTATGCGTTTTTTCCTGAATATATTCAGGAAAAAACGCATACGCCCTTTTTGGCCAACCAAGGAAGCTTGCAAAGGAAATCTGCACTACAATGAAGTCTCACTTCCCCCCAGTCAAAAGGGCCATCTGAAAAAAGTGTAAAATCCAGAAAGGCAGGACAGGCCATGGAGAACTGGGAGCCTTGTTATGCTGATGGGCGGGATGTAAATTGTCAACAGCCACTCGGGAGAAGTGTATGGTGTTTCCTGAAACATCTAAAAAACAAAGCAACAGAGCCTGGGGCACTTCCACTTATGGTCCTATAGCTTAGGGAAATTAAAATCAAAAAGACACAGCCACCCCAAAGTTTGGGACGGCTCCTTTATGGTACAAGTTCAATATCGCAGAAAGCGCAAAATGGATAAAGAAGTTGTTGTACTTACGTACAATGCAATATCACTCAGCAATGAAATCTATGTCATCAGGCCCGTAGCAGCATAATGAGTGGATTCAGGTATGATGCTTCTAACTAAAATAAGTCACACAGAATAAGAAACATCATAAGATATCAGTAATACACAGAATGTAAACTTGGCTACACAGGAACTGGATTACAAAACAGAACAGGGTCTCAAATTTAGAAAACCATCTTATGCTTGCTTAAGGGGAAAGGTGAGTTGGGGTGCTGCATAAAACCAGAGATTGAAATGAGCACAGATAAAGTTCCTTAAGCCAAATATGGAATAGAAAGTGCTACTCCTTGCTCAACGAAATGGACTCAACACCCCATATTAAACGCCTAAGAATGTACCTGACTAGAAAGTATCTTAAAACCTATTGATTGCTATGTCTCCGAAAGAGAATCAAGCGTGTGTACACTGGCATAAACGCAGCAGTGATAGGATTGGAGAGGTTCGGTGAGCAAATGAAGACCCTTTGAAGTCATATTGCATGGTACCCATTCCACGGGTCTCCACTCTCCAGCTTTAAGGGATTCTTCCTTCAGCTAAACCATGCATGTGGAACCCAGAGTATGATCAAACGTGTGATCGGGAGACGTGTTCAAATATGTCTCCGTTCTCGTCCCCTGGTACTTGGGTGCAAAATTCCAGACGCTTTACTAACACTCTCCCGACTTGGAGAGTCAGTGCCTTTAACCTCCTGTTTGGCCCAGTTTGCAATTTCTGCGGAAGATGAACAGGAATAGGGAGAACCAATGAGAGACTAGCTGGAGGTGTCTGGACGGGCAAATTTAACTCTCCTTTCCCACCAGGAAGAGGAATTAACCAAAGGCTCAGCGTGCCGTGCCGGAACCAGATTAGGGCCTGAAGCAATCCTGCGGGGTTGCGGCCAGCTCACAAGAAAGCGAGTTGAAGAAAGGAGCTCAGGGGCACTGTAATTCACAAACCTGCAGAGTTATAAATGACAGCTATCGTCCAAAAATATACTGAAGTCAGGTTGCCAAGAGGACTTGAAAGCGGGGCAGAATTGCATTAAACCGATTTCAGGAGGTAGACTGGAATTGCATGTAAAGCATAGGAAAAGAGGCAGAACGTCGACAATGATGCACTTGGCCAAAAAGGGCGTATGCGTTTTTTCCTGAATATATTCAGGAAAAAACGCATACGCCCTTTTTGGCCAACCAAGCAAGTTTGCAAAGGAAATCTGCACTACAATGAAGTCTCACTTCCCCCTGGTCAAAAGGGCCATCTGAAAAAAGTGTAAAATCCAGAAAGGCAGGACAGGCCATGGAGAAGTGGGAGCCTTGTTATGCTGATGGGCGGGATGTAAATTGCCAACAGCCACTCTAGAGAAGTGTGTGGTGTTTCCTGAAACATCTAAAAAACAATGAAACAGAGCCTGGGGCACTTCCACTTATGGTCCTATAGCTTAGGGAAATTAAAATCAAAAAGACACAGCCACCCCAAAGTTTGGGACGGCTCGTTTACAGTACAAGTTCAATATCGCAGAAAGCGCAAAATGGATAAAGAAGTTGTGGTACTTACGTACAATGCAATATCACTCAGCAATGACATCTATGTCATCAGGCCCGTAGCAGCATAATGAGTGGATTCAGGTATGATGCTTCTAACTGAAATAAGTCACACAGAAAAAGACACATCATACGATATCACTACTACACGGAATGTAAACTTGGCTACAAAAGAACTGGATTACAATACAGAACAGGGTCTCTAATTTAGGAAACCAACTTATGCTTGCTTAAGGGGAAAGGTGAGTTGGGGTGCTGCCTAAAACCAGAGATTGAAATGAGCACAGATAAAGTTCCTTAAGCCAAATATGGAATAGAAAGTGCTACTCCTTGCTCAACGAAATGGACTCAACACCCCATATTAAACGCCTAAGAATGTACCTGACTAGTAAGTATATTAAAACCTATGGATTGCTATGTCTCCGAAAGAAAATCAAGAGTGTGCACAGGAGCATAAACGCAGCAGTGATAGGATTGGAGAGGTTCGGTGAGCAAATGAAGACCCTTTGAAGTCATATTGCATGGTACCCATTCCACGGGTCTCAACTCTCCAAGTTGAAGGGATTCTTCCTTCAGCTAAAACATGCATGTGGAACCCAGAGTATGATCAACCGTGTTATCGGGAGACGTGTTCCAATATGTCTCATTTCTCGTCCCCTGGTACTCGGGTGCAACATTCCAGACGCTTTACTGACTCTCTCCCGACTTGGAGAGTCAGTGCCTTTAACCTCCTGTTTGGCCCAGTTTGCAATTTCTGCGGATAATGAACAGGAATAGGGAGAACCAATGAGAAACTAGCTGGAAGTGTCTGGAAGGGCAAATTTAACTCTCATTTCCCACCAGGAAGAGGAATTAACCTAAGGGTTAGCGTGCCGTGCCAGAAGCAGATTAGGGCCTGAAGCAATCTGTGGTGTTGAGGCGAGCTCACAACAAAGCGACTTGAAGAAAGGAGCTCAGGGGCACTGTAATTCACAAACCTGCAGAGTTATAAATGACAGCTATCGTCCAAATATATACTGAAGTAAGGCTGCCAAGAGGACATGAATGTGGGACAGAATTGCAGGAAACCGATCTCAGGAGGTAGACTGGAATTGCATTTAAAGCATAGGAAAAGAGGCAGGATGTCGACAATGATGCACTTGGCCAAAAAGGGCGTATGCGTTTTTTCCTGAATATATTCAGGAAAAAACGCATACGCACTTTTTGGCCAACCAAGCAAGCTTGCAAAGGAAATCTGCACTACAATGAAGTCTCACTTCCCCCCTGTCAAAAGGGCCATCTGAAAAAAGTGTAGAATCCAGAAAGGCAGGACAGGCCATGGAGAACTGGGAGCATTGTTATGCTGATGGGTGGGATATAAATTGTCAACAGCCACTCGGGAGAAGTGTATGGTGTTTCCTGAAACATCTAAAAAACAAAGCAACAGAGCCTAGGGCACATCCACTTATGGTCCTATAGATTAGGGCAATTAAATTCAAAAAGACACAGCTAACCCAAAGTTTGGGATGGCTCTGTTTACAAGAACCTCGTTTACGGTACAAGTTCAATATCGCAGAAAGCGCAAAATGGATAAAGAAGTTGTGGTACTTACGTACAATGCAATATCACTCGGCAATGCCATCTATGTCATCAGGCCCGTAGCAGCATAATGAGTGGATTCAGGTATGGTGCTTCTAACTGAAATAAGTCACACAGAAAAAGAAACATCATAATATATCACTAATACACGGAATGTAAACTTGGCTACACAAGAACTGGATTACAAAACAGAACAGGGTCTCAAATTTAGAAAACCAACTTATGCTTGCTTAAGGGGAAAGGTGAGTTGGGGTGCTGCATAAAACCAGAGATTGAAATGAGCACAGATAAAGTTCCTTAAGCCAAATATGGAATAGACAAGAGCTACTCCTGCTCAACGAAATGGACTCAACACCCCATATTAAACGCCTAAGAATGTACCTGAATAGTAAGTATCTTAAAACCTATGGATTTATATGTCTCCGAAAGGGAATTAAGCGTGTGTACAGCGGCATAAATGCAGCAGTGATAGGATTGGTGAGTTTCGTTGAGCAAATGGAGACCCTTTGAAGTCATATTGCATGGTACCCATTCCATGGGTCTCAACTCTCCAGGTTTAAGGGATTCTTCCTTCAGCTAAAACATGCATGTGGAACCCAGAGTATGATCCACCATGTGATCGGGAAACTTGTTCAAATGTGTCTCAGTTTTCGTCCCTTTCTACCCGGGTGCAACATTCCAGACGCTTTACTAACACTCTCCCCAGTTGGAGAGATAGTGCCTTTAACCTCCTGTTTGGCCCAGTTGGCAATTTCTGCGTAAGATGAACAGGAATTGGGAGAACCAAAGAGAGACTAGCTGGAGGTATCTGGACGGGCAAAGTTAACTCTCATTTCCCACCAGGAAGAGGAATGAACCAAAGGCTCAGCGTGCCGTGCCGGAACCCGATTAGGGCCTGAAGCAATCCTGCGGGGTTGCGGCCAGCTCACAGGAAAGCGAGTTGAAGAAAGGAGCTCAGGGGCACTGTAATTCACAATCCTGCAGAGTTATAAATTACAGCTATCGTCCAAAAATATACTGAAGTACGGCTGCCAAGAGAACTTGAAAGCGGAGCAGAATTGCAGGAAACCGATTTCAGGAGGTAGACTGGAATTGCATTTAAAGCATAGGAAAAGAGGCAGATGATCCACAATGATGCACTTGGCCAAAAAGGGCGTATGCGTTTTTTCCTGAATATATTCAGGAAAAAACGCATACGCCCTTTTTGGCCAACCAAGCAAGCTTGCAAAGGAAATCTGCACTACAATGAAGTCTCACTTCCCCCCTGTCAAAAGGGCCATCTGAAAAAAGGGTAGAATCCAGAAAGGCAGGACAGGCCATGGAGAAATGGGAGCATGGTTATGCTGATGTGTGGGATATAAATTGCCAACAGCCACTCGGGAAAATTGTATGGTGTTTCCTGAAACATCTAAAAAACAAAGCAACAGAGCCTGGGGCACTTCCACTTATGGTCCTTTAGCTTAGGGAAATTAAAATCAAAACGACATAGCCACCCGAAAGTTTGGGACGGCTCTGTTTACAAGAACCCCTTTTGCGGTACAAGTTCAATATCGCAGAAAGTGAAAAATGGATAAGAATTTGTGGTACTTATATACAATGCAATATCACTCAGCAATGACATCTGTGTCATCAGGCCGGTAGCAGCAGAATGAGTGGATTCAGGTATGATGATTTTAACTGAAATAAGTCACACAGAAAAAGAAACATCATAAGATATCACTAATACGCGTAATGTAAACTTGGCTGCACAGGAACTGGATTACAAAACAGAACAGGGTCTCAAATTTAGAAAACCAACTTATGCTTGATTAAGGGGAAAGATGAGTTGGGGTGCTGCCTAAAACCAGAGATTGAAATGAGCACAGATAAAGTTCCTTAAGCCAAATATGGAATAGAAAGTGCTACTCCTTGCTCAACGAAATGGACTCAATACCCCATATTAAACGCCTAAGAATGTACCTGACTAGAAAGTATCTTAAAACCTATGGATTGCTATGTCTCCGAAAGAAAATCAAGCGTGTGTACACTGGCATAAACGCAGCAGTGATAGGATTGGAGAGGTTCGGTGAGCAAATGAAGACCCTTTGAAGTCATATTGCATGGTACCCATTCCACGGGTCTCAACTCTCCAGCTTTAAGGGATTCTTCCTTCAGCTAAACCATGCATGTGGAACTCAGAATATGATGAAACGTGTGCTCGGGAGACGTGTTCAAATATGTCTCCGTTCTCGTCCCCTGGTACTCGGGTGCAACATTCCAGACGCTTTACTAACACTCTCCCGACTTGGAGAGTCAGTGCCTTTAACCTCCTGTTTGGCCCAGTTTGCAATTTCTGCGGAAGATGAACAGGAATAGGGAGAACCAATGAGAGACTAGCTGGAGGTGTCTGGACGGGCAAATTTAACTCTCATTTCCCACCAGGAAGAGGAATTAACCTAAGGGTCAGCGTGCCGTGCCAGAACCAGATTAGGGCCTGAAGCAATCTGTGGTGTTACGGCGAGCTCACAAGAAAGCGACTTGAAGAAACGAGCTCAGGGGCACTGTAATTCACAAACCTGCAGAGTTATAAATGACAGCTATCGTCCAAGAATACACTGAAGTAAGGCTGCCAAGAGGACTTGAAAGTGGGGCAGAATTGCAGGAAACCGATTTCAAGAGGTAGACTGGAATTGCATTTAAAGCATAGGAAAAGAGGCAGGACGTCGACAATGATGCACTTGGCCAAAAAGGGCGTATGCGTTTTTTCCTGAATATATTCAGGAAAAAACGCATACGCCCTTTTTGGACAACCAAGCAAGCTTGCAAAGGAAATCTGCACTACAATGAAGTCTCACTTCCCCCCTGTCAAAAGGGCCATCTGAAAAAAGGGTAGAATCCAGAAAGGCAGGACAGGCCATGGAGAACTGGGAGCATGGTTATGCTGATGAGTGGGATATAAATTGCCAACAGCCACTCTGGAGAAGTGTATGTTGTTTCCTGAAACATCTAAAAAACAAAGCAACAGAGCCTAGGGCACTTCCACTTATGGTCCTATAGCTTAGGGAAATTAAATCAAAAAGACACAGGCACCGCAAAGTTTGGGACGGCTCTGTTTACAAGAACCACATTTACGGTACAAGTTCAATATCACAGAAAGTGAAAAATGGATAAAGAAGTTGTGGTACTTACGTACAATGCAATATCACTCAGCAATGACATCTATGTCATCAGGCCCATAGAAGCATAATGAGTGGATTCAGGTATGGTGATTCTAACTGAAATAAGTCACACAGAAAAAGAAACATCATAAGGTATCACTAATACACGGAATGTAAACTTGGCTACACAGGAACTGGATTACAAAACAAAACAGGGTCTCAAATTTAGAAAACCAACTTATGCTTGCTTAAGGGGAAAGGTGAGTTGGGGTTCTGCCTAAAACCAGAGATTGAAATGAGCACAGATAAAGTTCCTTAAGCCAAATATGGAATAGACAAGAGCTACTCCTTGCTCAACGAAATGGACTCAACACCCCATATTAAACGACTAAGAATGTACCTGACTAGTAAGTATCTTAAAACCTATGGATTGCTATGTCTCCGAAAGAGAATCAAGCATGTGTACACTGCCATAAACGCAGCAGTGATAGGATTGGAGAGGTTCGGTGAGCAAATTAAGACCCTTTGAAGTCATATTGCATGGTACCCATTCCACGGGTCTCAACTCTCCAGGTTTAAGGGATTCTTCCTTCAGCTAAACCATGAATGTTGAACCCAGAGTATGATAAAACTTGTGACCAGGAGACGTGTTCAAATATGTCTCCGTTCTCGTCCCCTGGTACTCGGGTGCAACATTCCAGACGCTTTACTAACTCTCTCCCGACTTGGAGAGTCAGTGCCTTTAACCTCCTGTTTGGCCCAGTTTGCAATTTCTGCGGAAGATGAACAGGAATAGGGAGAACCAATGAGAGACTAGCTGGAGGTGTCTGGAAGGGCAAATTTAACTCTCATTTCCCGCCAGGAAGAGGAATTAACCAAAGGCTCAGCGTGCCGTGCCGGAACCAGATTAGGGCCTGAAGCAATCCTGCGGTGTTGCGGCCAGCTCACAAGAAAGCGAGTTGAAGAAAGGAGCTCAGGGGCACTGTAATTCACAAACCTGCAGAGTTATAAATGACAGCTATCGTCCAAAAATATACTGAAGTCAGGCTGCCAAGAGGACTTGAAAGCGGAGCAGAATTGCAGGAAACCGATTTCAGGAGGTAGACTGGAATTGCATTTAAAGCATAGGAAAAGAGGCAGAACGTCCACAATGATGCACTTGGCCAAAAAGGGCGTATGCGTTTTTTCCTGAATATATTCAGGAAAAAACGCATACGCACTTTTTGGCCAACCAAGCAAGCTTGCAAAGGAAATCTGCACTACAATGAAGTCTCACTTCCCCCCGGTCAAAAGGGCCATCTGAAAAAAGTGTAAAATCCAGAAAGTCAGGACAGGCCATGGAGAACTGGGAGCCTTGTTATGCTGATGGGCGGAATGTAAATTGCCAACAGCCACTCGGGAGAAGTGTATGGTGTTTCCTGAAACATCTAAAAAACAAAGCAACAGAGCCTGGGGGCACTTCCACTTATGGTCCTATAGCTTAGGGAAATTAAAATCAAAAAGACACAGCCACCCCAAAGTTTGGGACGGCTCGTTTACGGTACAAGTTCAATATCGCAGAAAGCGCAAAATGGATAAAGAAGTTGTGGTACTTACGTACAATGCAATATCACTCAGCAATGACATCTATGTCATCAGGCCCGTAGCAGCATAATGAGTGGATTCAGGTATGATGCTTCTAACTGAAATAAGTCACACAGAAAAAGAAACATCATAAGATATCACTAATACACGGAATGTATACTTGGCTACACAAGAACTGGATTACAAAACAGAACAGGGTCTCAAATTTAGAAAACCAACTTATGCTTGCTTAAGGGGAAAGGTGAGTTGGGGTGCTGCATAAAACCAGAGATTGAAATGAGTACAGATACCGTTCCATAAGCCAAATATTTAATAGACAATAGCTACTCCTTGCTCAACGAAGTGGACTCAACACCCCATATTAAACGCTTAAAAATATACCTGACTAGTAAGAATGTTAAAACCTATGGATTTATATGTCTCCGAAAGGGAATTAAGTGTGTGTACAGCGGCATAAATGCAGCAGTGATAGGATTGGTGAGTTTTGTTGAGCAAATGGAGACCCTTTGAAGTCATATTGCATGGTACCCATTCCATGGGTCTCAACTCTCCAGGTTTAAGGGATTCTTCCTTCAGCTAAAACATGCATGTGGAACCCAGAGTATGATCCACCATGTGATCGGGAAACTGGTTCAAATGTGTCTCAGTTTTCGTCCCTTTCTACTCGGGTGCAACATTCCAGACGCTTTACTAACACTCTCTCCACTTGGAGAGATAAGCCTTTAACCTCCTGTTTGGCCCAGTTGGCAATTTCTGCGTAAGATGAACAGGAATTGGGAGAACCAAAGAGAGACTAGCTGGAGGTATCTGGACGGGCAAATTTAACTCTCATTTCCCACCAGGAAGAGGAATGAACCAAAGGCTCAGCGTGCCATGCCGGAACCCGATTAGGGCCTGAAGCAATCCTGCGGGGTTGCGGCCAGCTCACAAGAAAGCGAGTTGAAGAAAGGAGCTCAGGGGCACTGTAATTCACAATCCTGCAGAGTTATAAATTACAGCTATCGTCCAAAAATATACTGAAGTACGGCTGCCAAGAGGACTTGAATGCGTAGCAGAATTGCAGGAAACCAATTTCAGGAGGTAGACTGGAATTGCATTTAAAGCATAGGAAAAGAGGCAGAACATCCACAATGATGCACTTGGCCAAAAAGGGCGTAAGCGTTTTTTCCTGAATATATTCAGGAAAAAACGCATACGCCCTTTTTGGCCAACCAAGCAAGCTTGCAAAGGAAATCTGCACTACAATGAAGTCTCACATCCCCCCGGTCAAAAGGGCCATCTGAGAAAAGTGTAAAATCCAGAAAGGCAGGACAGGCCATGGAGAACTGGGAGCCTTGTTATGCTGATGGGCGGGATGTAAATTGCCAACAGCCACTCGGGAGAAGTGTATGGTGTTTCCTGAAACATCTAAAAAACAAAGCAACAGAGCCTGGGGCACTTCCACTTATGGTCCTTTAGCTTAGGGAAATTAAAATCAAAACGGCACAGCCACCCGAAAGTTTGGGACGGCTCTGTTTACAAGAACCTCTTTTGCGGTACAAGTTCAATATCGCAGAAAGTGAAAAATGGATAAGAATTTGTGGTACTTATATACAATGCAATATCACTCAGCAATGACATCTGTGTCATCAGGCCGGTAGCAGCAGAATGAGTGGATTCAGGTATGATGATTTTAACTGAAATAAGTCACACAGAAAAAGAAACATCATAAGATATCACTAATACGCGTAATGTAAACTTGGCTGCACAGGAACTGGATTACAAAACAGAACAGGGTCTCAAATTTAGAAAACCAACTTATGCTTGATTAAGGGGAAAGGTGAGTTGGGGTGCTGCCTAAAACCAGAGATTGAAATGAGCACGGATAAAGTTCCTTAAGCCAAATATGGAATAGACAAGAGCTACTCCTTGCTCAACGAAATGGACTCAACACCCCATATTAAACGCCTAAGAGTGTACCTGACTAGGAAGTATCTTAAAACCTATGGATTGCTATGTCTCCGAAAGAGAATCAAGCGTGTGTGCAGGGGCATAAACGCAGCAGTGATAGGACTGGAGAGACTCGGCGAGCAAATGAAGACGCTTTGAAGTCATATTGCATGGTACCCATTCCACGGGTCTCAACTCTCCAGGTTTAAGGTATTCTTCCTTCAGCTAAAACATGCATGTGGAACCCAGAGTATGATCAACCGTTTGATCGGTAGACGTGTTCAAATATGTCTCAGTTTTCGTCCCCTGGTACTCGGGTGCAACATTCCAGACGCTTTACTAACACTCTCCCGACTTGGAGAGTCAGTGCCTTTAACCTCCTGTTTGACCCAGTTTGCAATTTCTACGTAAGATGTACAGGAATTGGGAGAACCAATGAGAGACAAGCTGGAGGTGTCTGGACGGGCAAATTTAACTCTCATTTCCCACCAGGAAGAGGAATTAACCAAAGGCTCAGCGTGCCATGCCGGAACCAGATTAGGGCCTGAAGCAATCCTGCGGTGTTGCGGCCAGCTCACAAGAAAGCGAGTTGAAGAAAGGAGCTCAGGGGCACTGTCATTCATAAACCTGCAGAGTTATAAATGACAGCTATCGTCCAAAAATATATTGATGTAAGGCTGCCAAGAGGACTTGAAAGCGGGGCAGAATTGCAGGGAACCGATTTCAGGAGGTAGACTGGAATTGTATGTAAAGCATAGGAAAAATGGCAGAACGTCCACAATGATGCACTTGGCCAAAAAGGGCGTATGCGTTTCTTCCTGAATATATTCAGGAAAAAACGCATACGCACTTTTTGGCCAACCATGCAAGCTTGCAAAGGAAATCTGCACTATAATGAAGTCTCACTGCCCCACGGTCAAAAGGGCCATCTGAAAAAAGTGTAAAATCCAGAAAGGCAGGACAGGCCATGGAGAACTGGGAGCCTTGTTATGCTGATGGGCGGGATGTCAATTGCCAACAGCCACTCTGGAGAAGTGTATGGTGTTTCCTGAAACATCTAAAAAACAAAGCAACAGAGCCTAGGGCACTTCCACTTATGGTCCTATAGCTTAGGGAAATTAAAATAAAAAAGACAGAGCCACCCCAATGTTTGGGACAGCTCTGTTTACAAGAACTTCGTTTACAGTACAAGTTCAATATTGGAGAAAGTGAAAAATGGATAAAGAAGTTGTGGTACTTACGTACAATGCAATATCACTCAGCAATGAAATCTATGTCATCAGGCCCGTAGCAGCATAATGAGTGGATTCAGGTACGATGATTCTAAATGAAATAAGTCACACAGAAAAAGAAATATCATAAGATATCACTACTACACGGAATGTAAACTTGGCTACACAGGAACTGAATTACAAAACAGAACAGGGTCTCAAATGTAGAAAACCAACTTATGGTTGCTTAAGGGGAAAGGTGAGTTGGGGGGGTGCATAAAACCAGAGATTGAAATGAGCACAGATACCGTTCCATAAGCCAAATATGTAATACAAAAGAGCTACTCCTTGCTCACCGAAGTGGACTCAACACCCCATATTAAATGCCTAAGAATATATCTGACTAGTGAGAATCTTAAAACCTATGGATTTATATGTCTCTGAAAGAGAATCAAGCGTGTGTACAGCGGCATAAACGAAGCAGTGATAAGATCGGTGAGGTTCGGTGAGCAAATGCAGACCCTTTGAAGTCATATTGCATGGTACCCATTCCATGGGTCTCAACTCTCCAGGTTTAAGGGATTCTTCCTTCAGCTAAAACATGCATGTGGAACCCAGAGTATGATCCACTGTGTGATCGGGAAACGTGTTCAAATGTGTCTCAGTTTTCGTCCCCTGGTGCTCGGGTGCAACATTCCACATGCTTTACTAACACTGTCCCCACTTGGAAGGTCAGTGCCTTTAACATCCTGTTTGGCCCAGTTTGCAATTTCTGACGAAAATGAACAGGAATAGGGAGAACCAATGAGAGACTAGCTGGAGGTGTCTGGATGGGCAAATTTAACTCTCATTTCCCACCAGGAAGAGGAATTAACCAAATGCTCAGCGTGCCGTGCCAGAACCACACTAGGGCCTGAAGCAATCCTGCGGTGTTGCGGCCAGGTCACAAGAAAGCGAGTTGAAGAAAGGAGCTCAGGGGCACTGTCATTCACAAACCTGCAGAGTTATAAATGACAGCTATCGTCCAAAAATATATTGAAGTAAGGCTGCCAAGAGGACTTGAAAGCGGGGCAGAATTGCAGGAAACCGATTTCAGGAGGTAGACTGGAATTGCATGTAAAGCATAGGAAAAGAGGCAGAACGTCGACAATGATGCACTTGGACAAAAAGGGCGTATGCGTTTTTTCCTGAATATATTCAGGAAAAAACGCATACGCCCTTTTTGGCCAACCAAGCAAGCTTGCAAAGGAAATCTGCACTACAATGAAGTCTCACTTCCCCCCGGTCAAAAGGGCCATCTGAAAAAAGTGTAAAATCCAGAAAGGCAGGACAGGCCATGGAGAACTGGGAGCCTTGTTATGCTGATGGGCGGGATGTAAATTGCCAAGAGCCACTCTGGAGAAGTGTATGGTGTTTCCTGAAACATCTAAAAAACAAAGCAACAGAGCCTAGGGCACTTCTACTTATGGTCCTATAGCTTAGGGAAATTAAAATCAAAAAGACACAGCCACCCCAATGTTTGGGACGGCTCTGTTTACAAGAACCTCATTTACGGTACAAGTTCAATATCGCAGAAAGCGAAAAATGGATAAAGAAGTTGTGGTACTTACGTACAATGCAATATCACTCAGCAATGAAATCTATGTCATCAGGCCCGTAGCAGCATAATGAGTGGATTCATGTACGATGATTCTAAGTGAAATAAGTCACAGAGAAAAAGAAACATCATAAGATATCACTACTACACGGAATGTAAACTTGGCTACACAGGAACTGAATTACAAAACAGAACAGGGTCTCAAATGTAGAAAACCAACTTATGCTTGCGTAAGGGGAAAGTTGAGTAGGGGTGCTGCATAAAACAAGATTGAAATTAGCACAGATACCGTTCCATAAGCCAAATATGTAATAGACAAGAGTTACTCCTTGCTCAACGAAGTGGACTCAACACCCCATATTAAACGCCTAAGAATATACCTGACTAGTAAGAATTTTAAAACCTATGGATTTATATGTCTCTGAAAGAGAATCAAGCATGTGTACACTGGCATTAATGAAGCAGTGATAAGATTGGTGAGGTTCGGTGAGCAAATGCAGACCCTTTGAAGTCATAATGCATGGTACTCATTCCATGGGTCTCAACTTTCCACGTTTAAGGGATTCTTCCTTCAGCTAAAACATGCATGTGGTACCCAGAGTATGATGCAGCATGTGATCGGGAAACGGGTTCAAATGTGTCTCAGTTTTCGTCCCCTGGTACTCAGGTGCAACATTCCAGACGCTTTACTAACACTCTCTCCACATGGTGAGTCATGCCTTTAAACTCCTGTTCGGCCCAGTTTGCAATTTCTGCGGGAAATGAACAGGAATTGGGAGAAACAATGAGAGACTAGCTGGAGGTGTCTGGACGGGCAAATTTAACTCTCCTTTCCCACCAGGAAGAGTAATTAACCAAAGGCTCAACGTGCCATGCCGGAACAACACTATGGCCTGAAGAAATCCTGCGGTGTTGCGGCCAGCTCACAAGAAAGCAAGTTGAAGAAAGGAGCTCAGGGGCACTGTCATTCATAAACCTGCAGAGTTATCAGTGAGAGCTATCGTCCAAAAATATATTGAAGTAAGGCTGCCAAGAGGACTTGAAAACGGGGCAGAATTGCAGGAAACCGATTTCAGGAGGTAGACTGGAATTGCATGTAAAGCATAGAAAAAAAGTCAGAACGTCCACAATGATGCACTTGGCCAAAAAGGGCGTATGCATTTCTACCTGAATATATTCAGGAAAAAACACATACGCACTTTTTGGCCAACCAAGCAAGCTTGCAAAGGAAATCTGCACTACAATGAAGTCTCACTGCCCCATGGTCAAAAGGGCCATCTGAAAAAAGTGTAAAATCCAGAAAGGCAGGACAGCCCATGGAGAACTGGGAGCCTTGTTATGCTGATGGGCGGGATGTAAATTGCCAACAGCCACTCTGGAGAAGTGTATGGTGTTTCCTGAAACATCTAAAAAACAAAGCAACAGAGCCTAGGGCACTTCCACTTATGGTCCTATAGATTAGGGAAATTAAAATCTAAAAGACACAGCCACCCCAAAGTTTTGTATGGCTCTGTTTATAAGAACCTCGTTTACGGTACAAGTTGAATATCACAGAAAGTGAAAAATGGATAAAGAAGTTGTGGTACTTATGTACAATCCAATATCACTCAGCAATGAAATCTATGTCATCAGGCCCATAGCAGCAAAATGAGTGAATTCATGTACGATGATTCTACGTGAAATAAGTCACACAGAAAAAGAAACATCATAAGATATCACTACTACACGGAATGTAAACTTGGCTACACAGGAACTGAATTACAAAACAGAACAGGGTCTCAAATGTAGAAAACCAACTTATGCTTGCTTAAGGGGAAAGGTGAGTTGGGGTGCTGCATAAAACCAGAGATTGAAATGAGCACAGATACCATTCCATAAGCCAAATATGTAATAGAAAAGAGCTACTCCTTGCTCAACGAAGTGGACTCAACACCCGAAATTAAATGCCTAAGAATATACCTGAGTAGTAAGAATCTTAAAACATATGGATTTATATGTCTCCTAAAGAGAATCAAGCATGTATACAGCGGCATAAACGCAGCACTGATAGGATTGGTGAGGTTCGGTGAGCAAATGCAGACCCTTTGAAGTCATATTGCATGGTACCCATTCCATGGGTCTCAACTCTCCATGTTTAAGGGATTCTTCCTTCAGCTAAAACATGCATGTGGAACCCAGAGTATGATCCACCGTGTGATCGGGAAACGTGTTCAAATGTGTCTCAGTTTTCGTCCCCTGGTACTCGGGTGCAACATTCCAGATGCTGTACTAAAACTCTCCACACTTGGAGAGTCAGTACCTTTAACCTCCTGTTTGGCGCAGTTTGCAATTTCTGCGGAAAATGAACAGGAATAGGGAGAACCAATGAGAGACTAGCTGGAGGTGTCTGGACGGGCAAATTTAACTCTCATTTCCCACCAGGAAGAGGAATTAACCAAAGGCTCAGTGTGCCGTGCCAGAACCACACGAGGGTCTGAAGCAATCTTGCGGTGTTGCGGCCAGCTCTCAAGAAAGCGAGTTGAAGAAAGGAGTTCAGGGGCACTATCATTCACAAACCTGCAGATTTAAAAATGACAGCTATCGTCCAAATATATATTGAAGTAAGGCTGCCAAGAGGACTTGAAAGCGGGGCAGAATTGCAGAAACCGATTTCAGGAGGTAGACTGGAATTGCATGTAAAGCATAGGAAAATAGGCAGAACGTCTACAATGATGCACTTGGCCAAAAAGGGCGTATTAGTTTTTTCCTGAATATATTCAGGAAAAAACGCATACGCACTTTTTGGCCAACCAAGCAAGCTTGCAAAGGAAATCTGCACTACAGTGAAGTCTCACTGTCCGCCGGTCAAATGGGCAATCTGAAAAAAGTGTAAAATCCAGAAAGGTAGGACAGGCCATGGAGAACTGGGAGCCTTGTTATGCTGATGGGCGGGATGTAAATTGCCAACAGCCACTCTGGAGAAGTGTATGGTGTTTCCTGAAACATCTAAAAAAGAAAGCAACAGAGCCAGGGCACCTCGATTTATGGTCCTATAGCTTCGGGAAATTAAAATCAAAAAGAAACAGCCACCCCAATGTTTGGGACGGCTCTGTTTACAAGAACCTCGTTTACAGTACAAGTTCAAGGTCACAGAAAGCGAAAAATGGATAAGGAAGTTGTGGTACTTATGTACAATGCAATATCACTCAGCAATGAAATCTATGTCATCAGGAACGTAGCAGCATAATGACTGGATTCAGGTACGATGATTCTAAGTGAAATAAGTCACACAGAAAAAGAAACATCATAAGATATCACTACTACAAGGAATGTAAACTTGGCTACACAGGAACTGAATTACAAAACAGAACAGGGTCTCAGATGTCGAAAACCAACTTATGCTTGCTTAAGGGGAAAGGTGAGTTGGGGTGCTGCATAAAACCAGAGATTGAAATTAGCACAGATACCGTTCCATAAGCCAAATATGTAATAGACAAGAGCTACTCCTTGCACAATGAAGAGGACATAACATCACATATTGAACGCCTAAGAATATACATGACTAGTAAGAATCTTAAAACCTATGGATTTATATGTCTCCGAAAGAGAATCAAGCGTGTGGACAGCGGCATAAACGCAGCACTGATAGGATTGTTGAGGTTCGGTGAGCAAATGCAGACCCTTTGAAGTCATATTGCATGGTACCCATTCCATGGGTCTCAACTCTCCAGGTTTATGGGATTCTTCCTTCAGGTAAAACATTCATGTGGAATCCAGAGTATAATCCACCGTGTGATCGGGAAACGTGTTCAAATGTGTCTCAATTTTCGTCCCCTGGTACTCCGGTGCAACAATCCAGACGGTTTACTAACACTCTCCCCACTTGGAGAGTCAGTGCCTTTAACCTCCTGTTTGGCCCAGTTGGCAATTTCTGCGTAAGATGAACAGAAATAGGGAGAACCAATGAGAGACTAGCTGGAGGTGTCTGGACGGGCAAATTTAACTCTCATTTCCCACCAGGAAGAGGAATTAACCAAAGGCTAAGCATGGCGTGCCGGAACCACTCTAGGGCCTGAAGAAATCCTGCGGTGTTGCGGCCAGCTCACAAGAAAGCGAGTTGAAGAAAGGAACTCAGGGGCACTGTAATTCACAAACCTGCAGAGTTATAAATGACAGCTATGGTCCAAAAATATATTGAAGTAAGGCTGCCAAGAGGACTTGAAAGCGGGGCAGAATTGCAGGAAACCGATTTCAGGAGGTAGACTGGAATTGCATGTAAAGCCTAGGAAAAGAGGCAGAACGTCCACAATGGTGCACTTGGCCAAAAGGGGCGTATGCGTTTTTTCCTGAATATATTCAGGAAACAACGCATACGCACTTTTTGGCCAACCAAGCAAGCTTGCAAAGGAAATCTGCACTACAATGAAGTCTCACTGCCCCCCGGTCAAAAGGGCCATCTGAAAAAAGTGTAAAATCCAGAAAGGAAGAACAGGCCATGGAGAACTGGGAGCCTTGTTATGGTGATGGGCGGGATGTAAATTGCCAACAGCCACTCTGGAGAAGTGTATGGTATTTCCTGAAACATCTAGAAAACAAAGCAACAGAGCCTAGGGCACTTCCACATATGGTCCTATAGCTTAGGGAAATTAAAATAAAAAAGACACAGCCAACCCAAAGTTTGGGACGGCTCTGTTTACAAGAACCTTGTATACGGTACAAGTTCAATATCACAGAAAGCGAAACATGGATAAAGAAGTTGTGGTACTTACGTACAATATAATATCACTCAGCAATGAAAGCGATGTCATCAGGCCCGTAGCAGCATAATGAGTGGATTCAGGTACGATGATTCTAAGTGAAATAATTCACACAGAAAAAGAAACATCATAAGATATCACTACTACACGGAATGTAAACTTGGCTACACAGGAACTGAATTACAAAACAGAACAGGGTCGCAAATGTTGAAAACCAACTTATGCTTTCTTAAGGGGAAAGGTGAGTTGGGGTGCTGCATAAAACCAGAGTTTGAAATCAGCACAGATACCGTTCCATAAGCCAAATATGTAATAGACAAGAGCTACTCCTTGCTCAATGAAATGGACTCAACACCCCATATTAAACGCCTAAAAATATACATGACTGGTAAGAATCTTAAAACCTATGGATTTATATGTCTCCGAAAGAGAATCAAGCGTGTGTACAGTGGCATAAACGGAGCAGTGATAGGATTGGTGAGGTTCGGTGAGCACATGCAGACCCTTTGAAGTCATATTGCATGGTACCCATTCCATGGGTCTCAAATCTCAGGTTTAAGGGATTCTTCCTTCAACTAAAACATGCATGTGGAACCCAGAGTATGATCCGCCATGTTATTGGGAAACGTGTTGAAATATGTCTCAGTATTCATCCCCTGGTACACGGGTGCAACATTCCAGACGCTTTACTAACACTCTCCCCACTTGGAGAGTCAGTGCCTTTAACCTCCTGTTTGGCCCAGTTTGCAATTTCTGCGGAAGATGAACAGGAATAGGGAGAACCAATGAGAGACTAGCTGGAGGTGTCTGGACGGGCAAATTTAACTCTCATTTCCCACGAGGAAGAGGAATTAACCAAAGGCTCAGCATGCCGTGCCGGAAACACACTAGGGTCTGAAGCAATCCTGTGGTGTTGCGGCCAGCTCACAAGATAGCGAGTTGAAGAAAGGAGCTCAGGGGCACTGTAATTCACAAACCTGCAGAGTTATAAATGACAGCTATCATCCAAAAATATATTGAAGTAAGGCTGCCAAGAGGACTTGAAAGCGGGGCAGAATTGCAGGAAACCGATTTCAGGAGGTAGACTGGAATTGCATGTAAAACATAGGAAAAGAGGCAGAACGTCCACAATGATGCACTTGGCCAGAAGGGGCGTATGCGTTTTTTCCTGAATATATTCAGGAAACAACGCATACGCACTTTTTGGCCAACCAAGCAAGCTAGCAAAGGAAATCGGCACTACAATGAAGTCTCACTGCCCCCCGGTCAAAAGGGCCATCTGAAAAAAGTGTAAAATCCAGAAAGGCAGGACAGGCCATGGAGAACTGGGAGCCTTGTTATGCTGATGGGCGGGATGTAAATTGCCAACAGCCACTCTGGGGAAGTGTATGGTGTTTCCTGAAACATCTAGAAAACAAAACAACATAGCCTAGGGTACTTCCACTTATGGTCCTATAGCTTAGGGAAATTAAAATCAAAAAGATACAGCCACCCTAAACTTTGGGACGGCTCTGTTTACAAGAACCTCGTATACGGTACAATTTCAATATCACAGAAAGCGAAACATGGATAAAGAAGTTGTGGTACTTACGTACAATGTAATATCACTCAGCAATGAAAGCGATGTCATCAGGCCCGTAGCAGCATAATGAGTGGATTCAGGTACGATGATTCTAAGTGAAATAAGTCAGACAGAAAAAGAAACATCATAAGATATGACTAATACACGGAATGTAAACTTGGCTACACAGGAACTGAATTACAAAACAGAACAGGGTCGCAAATGTTGAAAACCAACTTATGCTTGCTTAAGGGGAAAGGTGAGTTGGGGTGCTGCATAAAACCAGAGATTGAAATTAGCACAGATACCGTTCCATAAGCCAAATATGTAATAGACAAGAGCTATTCCTTGCTCAATGAAGTGGACGCAACACCGCATATTAAACGCCTAAGAATATACATGACTGGTAAGAATCTTAAAACCTATGGATTTATATGTCTCCGAAAGAGAATCAAGCGTGTGTACAGTGGCATAAACGGAGCAGTGATAGGATTGGTGAGGTTCGGTGAGCAAATGCAGACCCTTTGAAGTCATATTGCATGGTACCCATTCCATGGGTCTAAACTCAACAGGTTTAAGGGATTCTTCCTTCAGCTAAAACATGCATGTGGAACCCAGAGTATGATCCGCCATGTTATCGGGAAACGTGTTGAAATATGTCTCAGTATTCATCCCCTGGTACACGGGTGCAACATTCCAGACGCTTTACTAACACTCTCCCCACTTGGAGAGTCAGTGCCTTTAACCTCCTGTTTGGCCCAGTTTGCAATTTCTCCGTAAGATGAACAGGAATAGGGAGAACCAATGAGAGAATAGCTGGAGGTGTCTGGACGGGCAAATTTAACTCTCATTTCCCACGAGGAAGAGGAATTAACCAAAGGCTCAGCATGAAATTCCGGAACCACACTAGGCCCTGAAGCAATCCTGCGGTGTTGTGACCAGCTCACAAGAAAGCGAGTTGAAGAAAGGAGCTCAGGGGCACTGTAATTCACAAACCTGCAGAGTTATAAATGACAGCTATTCTCCAAAAATATATTGAAGTAAGGCTGCCAAGAGGACTTGAAAGCGGGGCAGAATTGCAGGAAACCAATTTCAGGGGGTAGACTGGAATTGCAGGTAAAGCATAGGAAACGAGGCAGAACGTCCACAATGATGCACTTGGCCAAGAAGGGCGTATGCGGTTTTTCCGGAATATATTCAGGAAAAAACGCATACGCCCTTTTTCGCCAACCAAGCAAGCTTGCAAAAGAAATCTGCACTAAAATGAAGTCTCACTGCCCCCCGGTAAAAAGGGCCATCTGAAAAAGTGTAAAATCCAGAAAGGCAGGACAGGCCATGGAGAACTGGGAGCCTTGTTATGCTGATGGGCGGGATGTAAAATGCCAACAGCCACTCTGGAGAAGTGTATGGTGTTTCCTGAAACATCTGAAAAACAAAGCAACAAAGCCTAGGGCACTTCCACTTATGGTCCTATAGCTTAGGGAAATTAAAATCAAAAAGACACAGCCACCCCAAAGTTTGGGACGGCTCTGTTTACAAGAAGCTCGTTTACGTTACAAGTTCAATATCACACAAAGCGAAAAATGGATAAAGAAATTGTGGTACTTATGTACAATGAAATATCACTCAGCAATGAAATCTATGTCATCAGGCCCATAGAAGCATAATGAGTGGATTCAGGTACGATGATTCTAAGTGAAATAAGTCACACAGAAAAAGAAACATCATAAGATATCACTACTACACGGAATGTAAACTTTGCTACACAGGAAGTGAATTACAAAACAGAACATGGTTGCAAATGTAGAAAACCAACTTATGCTTGCTTAAGGGGAAAGTTGAGTTGGGGTGCTGTATAAAACTAGAGATTGAAATTAACACAGATACCATTCCATAAGCCAAGTATGTAATACACAAGAGCTATTCCTTGCTCAACGAAGTGGACTCAACACCCTATATTAAACACCTAAGAATATACCTGACTAATAAGAATCTTAAAACCTATGGATTTATATGTCTCCGAAAGAGAATTAAGCGTGTGTACAGTGGCATAAACGCAGCAGTGATAGGATTGGTGAGGTTCGGTGAGCAAATGCAGACCCTTTGAAATCATATTGCCTGGTACCCATTCCATGGGTCTCAACTCTCCATGTTTAAGGGATTCTTCCTTCAGCTAAAACATGCATGTGGAACCCAGAGTATGATCCACCGTGTGATCGGGAAACGTGTTCAAATGTGTCTCAGTTTTCGTCCGCTGGTACTCGGGTCCAACATTCCAGACGCTTTACTAACACTCTCCCCACTTGGAGAGTCAGGGCCTTTAACCTCCTGTTAGGCCCAGTTGGCAATTTCTGCGGAAAATGAACAGGGATAGGGAGAACCAATGAGACACTACCTGGAGGTGTGTGGACGGGCAAATTTAACTCTCATTTCCCACCAGGAAGAGGAATTTACCAAAGGCTCAGTGTGCCATGCCGGAACCAACTAGGGCCTGAAGCAATCCTGCGGTGTTGCGGCCAGCTCACAAGAAAGCGAGTTGAAGAATGGACCTCAGGGGCACTGTCATTCACAAACCTGCAGAGTTATAAATGACAGCTATCGTCCAAAAATATATTGAAGTAAGGATGCCAAGAGGACTTGAAAGCGGAGCAGAATTGCAGGAAACCCATTTCAGGAGGTAGACTGGAATTGCATGTAAAGCCTAGGAAAAGAGGCAGAACGTCCACAATGATGCACTTGGCCAAAAAGGGCGTATGCGTTTTTTCCTGAATATATTCATGAAACAACGCATACACACTTTTTGGCCAACCAAGCAAGCTTGCAAATGAAATCTGCACTACAATGAAGTCTCACTGCCCCCCGGTCAAAAGGGCCATCTGAAAAAAGTGTAAAATCCAGAAAGGCAGGACAGGCCATGGAGAACTGGGAGCCTTGTTATGGTGATGGGCGGGATGTAAATTGCCAACAGCCACTCTGGAGAAGTGTATGGTGTTTCCTGAAACATCTAAAAAACAAAGCAACAGAGCCTGGGGCACTTCCACTTATGGTCCTATAGCTTAGGGAAATTTAAATAAAACAGACACAGCCACCCCAAAGTTTGGGATGGCTCTGTTTACAAGAACCTCGTTTACAGTACAAGTTCAATATCACAGAAAGCGAAAAATGGATAAAGAAGTTGTGGAACTTACGTACAATGCAATATCACTCAGCAATGAAATCTATGTCATCAGGCCCGTAGCAGCATAATGAGTGGATTCAGGTACGATGATTCTAAGTGAAATAAGTCACACAGAAAAAGAAACATCATAAGATATCACTACTACATGGAATGTAAACTTGGCTACACAGGAACTGAATTACAAAACAGAACAGGGTCTCAAATGTAGAAACCAACTTATGCTTGCTTAAGGCGAAAGGTGAGTTGGGGTGCTGCATAAAACCAGAGATTGAAATTAGCACAGATACCGTTCCATAAGCCAAATATATAATAGACAAGAGCTACTCCTTGCTCAACGAAATGGACCTAACATCTCATATTAAACGCCTAAGAATATACCTGACTAGTGAGAATCTTAAAACCTATGGATTTATATGTCTCCGAAAGAGAATCAAGCGTGTGTACAGCGGCATAAACGCAGCAGTGATAGGATTGGTGAGGTTCGGTGAACAAATGCAGACCCTTTGAAGTCATATTGCATGGTTCCAGTTCCATGGGTCTCCACTCTCCAGGTTTAAGGGATTCTTCCTTCAGCTAAAACATGCATGTGGAACCCAGAGTATGATCCACCATGTGATCGGGAAACGTGTTCAAATGTGTCTCAGTTTTCGTCCCCTGGTACTCGGGTGCAACATTCCAGACGCTTTACTAACACTCTCCCCACTTGGAGAGTCACTGCCTTTAACCTCCTGTTAGGCCCAGTTGGCAATTTCTGCGGAAAATGAACACAAATAGGGAGAACAAATGAGAGACTAGCTGGAGGTGTCTGGACGGGCAAATTTAACTCTCATTTCCCACCAGGAATAGGAATTAACCAAAGGCTCAGCGTACCGTGCTGTAACCACACAAGGGCCTGAAGCAATCATGCGGTGTTGCGGCCTGCTCACAAGAAAGCGAGTTGAAGAAAGGAGCTCAGGGGCACTGTTATTGACAAACCTGCAGAGTTATAAATGACATCTATCGTCCAAAAATATATTGAAGTAAGGCTGCCAAGAGGAATTGAAAGCGGGGCAGAATTGCAGGAAACCCATTTCAGGAGGTAGACTGGAATTGCATGTAAAGCATAGGAAAAGAGGCAGAACATCCACAATGATGCACTTGACCACAAATTGCGTATGCGTTTTTTCGTGAATATATTCAGGAAAAAACGCATACGCCCTTTTTGGCCAACCAAGCAAGCTTGCAAAGGAAATCTGCACTAAAATGAAGTCTCACTACCCCCCGGGCAAAAGGGCCATCTGAAAAAAGTGTAAAATCCAGAAAGGCAGGACAGGCCATGGAGAACTGGGAGCCTTGTTATGCTGATGGGCGGGACATAAATTGCCAAGAGCCACTCTGGAGAAGTGTATGGTGTTTCCTGAAACATCTAAGAAACAAAGCAACAGAGCCTAGGGCACTTCCACTTATGGTCCTATAGTTAGGGAAATTAAAATAAAAAATACACAGCCACCCCAAAATTTGGGACGGCTCTGTTTACAAGAACCTCGTTTATGGTACAAGTTTAATATCAGAGAAAGCGAAACATGGATAAACAAGTTGTGGTACTTATGTACAATGCAATATCACTCAGCAATGAAATCTATGTCATCAGGCCCGTAGCAGCATAATGAGTGGATTCAGGTACGATGATTCTAAGTGAAATAAGTCACACAGAGAAAGAAACATCATAAGATATCACTACTACACGGAATGTAAACTTGGCTACACAGGAACTGAATTACAAAACAGAACAGGGTCTGAAATGTCGAAAACCAACTTATGCTTGCTTAAGGGGAAAGGTGAGTTGGGGTGCTGCATAAAACCAGAGATTGAAATGAGCACAGATACCTTTCCATAAGCCAAATATGTAATAGACAAGAGCTACTCCTTGCTCAACGAAGTGGACTCAACACCCCATATTAAACGCCTAAGAATATACCTGACTAGTAAGAATCTTAAAACCTATGGATTTATATGTCTCCGAAAGAGAATCAAGTGTGTGGACAGTGGAATAATCGCAGCACTGATAGGATTGGTGAGGTTCGGTGAGCAAATGCAGACCCTTTGAAGTCATATTGCATGGTACCCATTCCATGGGTCTCCACTCTCCAGGTTTAAGGGATTCTTCCTTCAGCTAAAACACGCATGTGGAACCCAGAGTATGATCCACCATGTGTTTGGGAACCGTGTTCAAATGTGTCTCAGTTTTCGTCCCCTGGTACTCGGGTGCAACATTCCAGACGCTTTACTAACACTCTCCCCACATGGACAGTCAGGGCCTTTAACCTCCTGTAAGGCCCAGTTTGCAATTTCTGCGGAAAATGTACAGGAATAGGGAGAACAAATGATACACTACCTGGAGATGTGTGGACGGGCAAATTTAACTCTCATTTCCCACCAGGAAGAGGAATTTACCAAAGGCTCAGTGTGCCATGCCGGAACCACACTAGGGCCTGAAGCAATCCTGCGGTGTTGCGGCCAGCTCACAAGAAAGTGAGTTGAAGAATGGAGCTCAGGGGCACTGTCATTCACAAACCTGCAGAGTTATAAATGACAGCTATCGTCCAAAAATATATTGAAGTAAGGATGCCAAGAGGACTTGAAAGTTGGGCAGAATTGCAGGAAACCCATTTCAGGAGGTAGACTGGAATTGCATGTAAAGCATAGGAAAAGAGGCAGAACGTCTACAATGATGCACTTGGCCAAAAAGGGCGTATGCGTTTTTTCCTGAATATATTCAGGAAACAACGCATACACCCTTTTTGGCCAACCAAGCAAGCTTGCAAAGGAAATCTGCACTACAATGAAGTCTCACTGCCCCCTGGTCAAAAGGGCCATCTGAAAAAAGTATAAAATCCAGAAAGGCAGGACAGGCCATGGAGAACTGGGAGCCTTGTTATGCTGATGGGCGGGACTTAAATTGCCAACAGCCCCTCTGGAGAAGTGTATGGTGTTTCCTGAAACATCTAAGAAACAAAGCAACAGAGCCTAGGGCACTTCCACATATGGTCCTCTAGCTTAGGGAAATTAAAATCAAAAAGACACAGCCACCCCAAAGTTTGGGACGGCTCTGTTTACAAGAACCTCTTTTACGGTACAAGTTCAATATCACAGAAAGCGAAAAATGGATAAAGAAGTTGTGGTACTTACGTACAATGCAATATCACTCAGCAATGAAATCTATGTCATCAGGCCCGTAGCAGCATAAGGAGTGGTTTCAGGTACGATGATTTTAAGTGAAATAAATCACACAGAAAAAGAAATATCATAAGGTATCACTACTACACAGAATGTAAACTTGGCTACACAGGAACTGAATTACAAAACAGAACAAGGTCTCAAATGTAGAAAACCAACTTATGCTTGCTTAAGGGGAAAGGTGAGTTGGGGTGCTGCATAAAACCAGAGATTGAAATTAGCACAGATACCGTTCCTTAAGCCACATATGGAATAGACAAGAGCTACTCCTTGCTCAACGAAGTGGACTCAACACCCCATATTAAACGCCTAAGAGTATACCTGACTAGTAAGAATCTTAAAACCTATGGATTTCTATGTCTCGGAAAGAGAATCAAGCATGTGCACAGCGGCAAAAATGCAGCAGTGATAGGATTGGTGAGATTCGGTGAGCAAATGCAGACCCTTTGAAGTCATATTGCATGGTACCCATTCCATGGGTCTCAACTCTCCAGGTTTAAGGGATTCTTCCTTCAGCTAAAACATGCATGTGGAACCAAGAGTATGATCCATGTGATCGGGAAACGTGTTCAAATGTGTCTCAGTTTTCGTCCCCTGGTACTCGGGTGCAACATTCCAGACACTTTACTAACACTCTCCCCACTTGGAGAGTCAGTGCCTTTAACCTCCTGTTTGGCCCAGTTTGCAATTTCTACGTAAGGTCAACAGGAATAGGGAGAACCAATGAGAGACTAGCTGGAGGTGTCTGGACGGGCAAATTTAACTCTCATTTCCCACCAGGAAGAGGAATTAACCAAAGGCTCAGCGTGCCATGCCGGAAACAAACTAGGGCCTGAAGCAATCCTGCGGGGTTGCGGCCAGCTCACAAGAAAGTGAGTTGAAGAAAGGAGCTCAGGGGCACTGTCATTAACAAACCTGCAGAGTTATAAATGACAGCTATCGTCCAAAAATATATTGAAGTAAGGCTGCCAAGAGGACTTGAAAGCGGGGCAGAATTGCAGGAAACCGATTTCAGGAGGTAGACTGGAATTGCATCTAAAGCATAGGAAAAGAGGCAGAACGTCGACAATGATGCACTTGGCCAAAAAGGGCGTATGCGTTTTTTCCTGAATATAATCAGGAAAAAACGCATACGCCCTTTTTGGCCAACCAAGCAAGCTTGCAAAGGAAATCTGCACTACAATGAAGTCTCACTGCCCCCCCGTCAAAACGGCCATCTGAAAAAAGTGTAAAATCCAGAAAGGCAGGACAGGCCATGGAGAACTGGGAGCCTTGTTATGCTGATGGGCGGGATGTAAATTGCCAACAGCCACTCGGGAGAAGTGTATGGTGTTTCCTGAAACATCTAAGAAACAAAGCAACAGAGCCTAGGGCACTTCCACTTATGGTCCTCTAGCTTAGGGAAATTAAAATCAAAAAGACACAGCCACCCCAACGTTTGGGACGGCTCTGTTTACAAGAACCTCTTTTACGGTACAAGTTCAATATCACAGAAAGCGAAAAATGGATAAAGAAGTTGTGGTACTTACGTACAATGCAATATCACTCAGCAATGAAATCTATGTCATCAGGCCCGTAGCAGCATAAGGAGTGGTTTCAGGTACAATGATTTTAAGTGAAATAAATCACACAGAAAAAGAAATATCATAAGGTATCACTACTACACAGAATGTAAACTTGGCTACACAGGAACTGAATTACAAAACAGAACAGGGTCTCAAATGTAGAAAACCAACTTATGCTTGCTTAAGCGGAAAGGTGAGTTGGGGTGCTGCATAAAACCAGAGATTGAAATTAGCACAGATACCGTTCCTTAAGCCACATATGGAATAGACAAGAGCTACTCCTTGCTCAACGAAGTGGACTCAACACCCCATATTAAACGCCTAATAATATACCTGACTAGTAAGAATCATAAAACCTATGGATTTCTATGTCTCCGAAAGAGAATCAAGCGTGTGTACAGTGGCATAAACGCAGCAGTGATAGGATTGGTGAGGTTCGGTGAGCACATGCAGACCCTTTGAAGTCATATTGCATGGTACCCGTTCCATGGGTCTCAACTCTCCAGGTTTAAGGGATTCTTCCTTCAGCTAAAACATGCATGTGGAACCCAGAGTATGATCCACCGTGTGATCGGGAAATGTGTTCAAATGTGTCTCAGTTTTCGTCCCCTGTTACTCGGTTTCAACATTCAAGACGCTTTACTAACACTCTCTCCACTTGGAGAATCAGTGCCTTCAACTTCCTGTTTGGCCCAGTTTGCAATTTCTGCGGAACATGAACAGGAATAGGGAGAACCAATGAGAGACTAGCTGGAGGTGTCTGGACGGGCAAATTTAACTCTCACTTCCCACCAGGAAGAGGAATTAATGAAAGGCTTAGTGTGCCGGGCCAGCTCCATTCTTCAACTCGCTTTCTTGTGAGCTGGCCGCAACACCGCAGGATTGCTTCTGTCCCTAATCAGAATATATTCAGGAAAAAACGCATACGCCCTTTTTGGCCAACCAAGCAAGCTTGCAAAGGAAATCTGCACTACAATGAAGTCTCAGTGCCCCCTGGTCAAAAGGGCCATCTGAAAAATGTGTAAAATCCAGAAAGGCAGGACAGGCCATGGAGAACTGGGAGCCTTGTTATGCTGAAGGGCGGGATGTAAATTGCCAACAGCCACTCTGGAGAAGTGTATGGTGTTTCCTGAAACATCTAAAAAACAAAGCAACAGAGTCTAGGGCATTTCCACTTATGGTCCTATAGCTTAGGGAAATTATAATCAAAAAGACACAGCCACCCCAAAATTTGGGATGGCTCTGTTTACAGGAACCTCTTCTACAGTACAAGTTAAATATCCCAGAGTACAAATAATTGATAAAGAAGTTGCGGTACTTACGTACAATAGAATACCACTCAACAATGATATCTGTGTCACCAGGCCTGTACCAGCATAATGAGTGGATTGAGGCTCGATGATTCTAAGTGAAATAAGTCACACAGAAAAAGAAACATCATAAGGTATCACTAATGCATGGAATGTAAACGTGGCTACACATGAACTGAATTACAAAACAGAACAGGGTCTCAAGTTTAGAAAACCAACTTATGCTTGCTTAAGGGGAAAGGTGAGTTGGGGTGCTGCATAAAACCACAGTTTGAAATTAGCACAGATACCGTTCCATAAGCCAAATATATTATAGACAAGACCTACCCCTTGCTCAACGAAATGGACTCAACAATGATGTATCACCTCACACCTGTTAGAATGGGGATCATCTGAAATTCTACAAACAACAAATGCTGGAAAAGTTGTGGAGAAAAGGAAGCCTCTTCCACTATTTTTGGGAATATAAATTGATACAGTCACTATGGAGAACAATATGGAGTTTGTTAAGAAACTAATAATAGAATTACCATATGATACAGCAATCCCAGTACTGGACATATACCCAGACAAAACCATAAATCAAAAAGAGACATTCACCGCAATGTTCATTGCATCACTATTTACAATATCGAGGTGATGGAAGCAACCTAAATGCCCACAGACAGACGAATGCATAAAGATGTGGTACATATATAAAATGGAATATTACTAAGCCATGAAAGGAATGAAATTGGGTCATTTGTAGAGACGTCGATGGATCTAGAGACTGTCATACAGAGTGAAGTAAGTCAGAAAGAGAAAAGCAAATCTTGTATATTCATGCATATATGTGGAACCTAGAAAAACTGTATAGATTAACCGTTTTGCAAGGCATAAATAGAGCAACAGATGTAGACAACAATTGTATGGACAACAAGGGGGGAAAGCTCTTGGAGAGGTGGTGGTGGTGGGAGGAGTTGAGAGATTGGGATTGGCATGTAAACATTTATATGTATAAAATAGATAACCAATAAGAACCTGCTGTATAAAAATATAAAATAAAATACAAAATTAAAAAGAAATAAAATTTAAAAAATAAAACAGAAGAAACAATTATTCCCTTCACATACATGTATTTATATGAATAAATTATTTCCATGCTTATATCTGTAAATACAAAAAAAGAGGAATAAAATCTACCTTGAACCAAAAACGAAAAAGAGAAAAAAAAAACAGAACCCACCAGTTACTCAGAGGAAAACCGTATCAGGGCACTTGCTCCAGTTGTAAACAATTCTGAAGTTGGTCAGTGGTGGGGAATCGTCTCCCATTCAGCCAGCAGCCCCCACACAACAAGCGTCCTCATTGCAAAGCTGGGGCACCGTGCCGAGGCATCTGTGAGTAAACGTGAGCTGAGCCCCAGGCCAGTTGCTGCTGAACTGTTCCCACCCTTCCCAGGTAAAACACCTGAATATATACAAGGACTTGAAAGCCTAGAGGAAGGGCCATGGAGCCACACGAGTGACAGCATGCCAGCTGACTTGGTGCCTGCAGGCCAGCCAGGATGGTCCTGGCCCTGGGTGCTCTTCTGGAAGATTTCCATTTCCCTGCCTGAGATACCCGTCCTGTCCCTGCCCCTACTGCTTTTTTCCTTCCTCACCTCTGCCCAGGGAGAAATTCCAGCAGCAGGTATGGGTGACACATCCTCTTCTTTAGCAGGTGGCAGCCTGGCAACTGCTGCAGAAAGTCCAGCAGAGCCCCACTCACACTGGGCCACCCACAAAGCCGTGGCCTCTCACTCCCTCCCAGCAGCCCAGCCCCGAGACTGCTGACAGGGCAGAGAAAATGGCGTCAGGCACAGCTGCAGGGGCTCTTGCTGCCTGGAGTGGTATTTATATTGATCTCAACCCAGGCACACCTGGGGAGGGCTGGCCGGCACGGTAAGGCTGCCCAGCTCAGCCAATCATCACCCCTCAGGGGCTCACAGTTGCAGAAAATGGAACTTGCTGAACCGGCCAGGTCCAAGGAACAGGTGTGGGCTCCTGAGCGTCAGGATAGACAAGGGGCTGCAGCTTTGGCTTGTTTTCTAATCATTTTATCTGGTCCATGAGTGGGAGACAACTTCAAGAAAACCCTCTCCTAATGAGAGGAACCCAGCAGTCAGGGAGAGGAGGGGTGGGTGGTGGTTGGAGACAGAGGCCTGGTGCCCTGGGTGCAGTGGAAGTCTCTGGAAGACCAGGTGGAGGGAGGCCACACAGAGTGATGCCCAGGGTCACAGACCTGTCGGAGCTGCTGTTTGTTAGTTCAAGTCCTGCTCTGAGGTGCTCTGTGTCAGCTCTGAGCGACAGGTGAGCTGGGGGTGCTCTTCAATGAGGGCTATGTGCACGGTTCCTGTGTGCCCAGCCCTGCCACGGTACCTGCAAGGGTAGCTCTGTATCCTGGGAGGGGCCTGACCATGAGAGCCCCGTGGGCTGGGTTGGGGGTGGGGTACCTGCCCAGGAGAGCTCCATATCCTAGGATTGGCCTGACCACGAGAGCCCCATGGGCTGCTGGGGACCTGGTAAAGGATGTCAGGACAGTCAGTGAAGCCACCGAGGATATACCTCCAGTTGCTCCTGATTCCTACACCCTGCTGGTCATTCTACCAACCACCAGGACATGGTATTCTGTATTAGTCTTCAATGATGCCTTCTTTTGTATTCCATTAGTCCCAGAGTCACAAGAAATTTTGGCTTGTGAGTGGCAGGACTCAACATACAACTAAAACAATACTTCCGGGCCGTCTTGCCCCAAGGGTTCAAAAATTCCCACACCATCTTTGGGGAAAGCTTAGCTAAAGACCGAAAAGTTCTACCTCTGGAAAAGGAAACCCTCCTTCAATATGCAGATGACATTCTGATCGCCAGCCCTACTAAGGAGGCCTCTGAACTACCAAGCCAATAAAGGATAGAAGTTGTCCAAGAAAAAGCTCAAATATCACAGACTGCGGTGACCTGCCTGGGCTTCATTCTCACACAAGGTCAGACAAGCCCATCCCAGGAAAGGGAAGAAACCATTTGCAGCCTTACCCCTTTCTAAAACTAGAAGACAGCTTAGGGGTTCCTGGGGAGGCCAGGGTTTGCTGCTTCTGGATCCCTAACTACAGTCTACTAGCTGGGCCTCTATATGAAACACTGAAAGGAAAAGATGATGATCCTTTTGAACAGAATCCAGAAGTGGCCTTTCAAGAATGGAAAGAGCAGTCAATTCAGACCCTTGCCCTGGAACTCCCTAATTGAGCTAAACCCTTTGACCTTTCCATTCCCGGTGAAAGGTGAATCACCATTGGAGAATTAGTGCAAAAACTGGGACCACTTGAAATGGAACAACGCAAGAATGCCATCCAGGTAGGATAAACTACAGTCACCAAGGGGCTTGGCCCACTGCCACATCTGGCCAAGATACTGGTGGTATCTAAAAACCTGGAAATCAGCAGCCCAAAAGGCCACCTCCCTCCTAAGGGAAAAGGACCCCACGTGGTGATCCTAATCACCAACCATGCCCTGAAGTTGCAGGGTTCGCTCCGTGGGCACACCGACCTCGAGTGAGGAGGCCCTCCAACTCCAACATCCAGAGAGATAACCGGGGGCAACAGGGCACCATGACGACTCGTGTGAACATCACTTGACCTGGAGTTTCTCTCATAAAACAACAATAGTGTGTCCCGAAGGAGTAGACTACTGCTTGCAGGACTTACTGCACCCGGAGGGGAGCTAATAATCTTGGTGGGGGAACCGTATATCACACTGTCACCATAGAAAAGCCTACAGACACTGTGATGATGGTGGCCAATAAGACCAGCTGGACTCCTGTTTACTTCAAAAGGCTGTTGACTCAGTGGCCATCATGGTCCTTGATCACCACTGACCCTGGACTGTCTGGGAGTTGAGCGGGCAGGGCTCTGACACCTGGTGCTCTTTTTACGTTAATTCAGGGGCCTAATTGAAGAAAGAGCAGACTACTGGTCAGAGCATCTAGGCTGGCAGAAACGGTCAGCCTAAGGTGGCCAAACAAATGTGGGGCGGGGTGAAATCGGCCCCCACAGCGTCTCTGCACATCTCTTTCCTGGACCCTTAAAGGTCATTAGAATCTATAACACTTCCAATGCTGGTGCTCAGGCGGACGAGCAGGGAGGCAGGGGTCCTGGGGCCAATCAACGTCCCCATGGAGGCTCCTGGGGAGAAGTTCTGACCCTCGTCCCCTGGTATGAGGGCTCCCAACTCAGCACTCAGCAGTTACAGAAGAAGGGTCTGCACCCTTAGCACTCCAAGAATGAGGAATGGGACAAAAGGCAGAGGAGGGGTTTGTCCCCAGCAAAGCCCATTAAAAATCCCTGGGAGATAAAAATAGAATCTGGGCAATAAAGTCAAGTCTGACCTTTTTTATCCTTTGTGCTTTGTCTAATTTCACGTGCTCCTAGGGTCCCGCATGCAGAGGTTCCACACCCGGCACTTCAGACCAGATTTCCTAGTGCAGAATGGCTGGGTCGACACCTCAGCTGCTGGGGCCCAGTGCAGACTCCGAGATATAGAGCCTGAGCTGCAGCCAACCCGGCCCTCGAGAGCTCCGCCCCCTCCCTCCCACTGACTCTGACAGGATCTCTACACAGCAGTCCAGCCCACAGCCCACGCGGTAGTGCATGCTCTCACCTCTCCATTCTCTGATCAAAATATAAAGTTTCCTTTGCTTGTGAACCAAACTCAGTCTCGATCTGTTGGCCCCAATGACACTGGGCAGGGGGACCCTTGTTGGGGTCCACTCTGGAGGATCAGTAACAGAAATTGAGACTATTGTAACTTCAATGAACAGATGTGTGAGCCAAACTGTAGTTAACATAGAACAGTTTATAAGGCTCGGGTAAAATAAGATGTTTCTAACACTTCCATTTGATATTTCCATCACTTTATTATAAGCAAGTTCAGTGAAAAGGTTTGTCTTATTTGTCAGGTCAATATTAGAGAAATGAAGTGATTTCTTTCCAAGGATGTACATCTAATAATCTTGGTTAAAGCTTCAATCTTGTTTTAAATGCTTTTCCATTGAAAATGATACCTCTCTTTCAGCTCCCCCATTTCTGAGAAGTATAAAATCTTATAATTTATTATTACCAAAGGGGAAAGGTGGGAGGAGGGATAAATTAACAGTTTGGAATTCACACATACACACTGCTATGTATAAAATAGATCATCAACAAGGAACTACTGTATAGCACAGGGAACTACACTCAATATTTTGCAATAACCTATAAGGGGAAATAATCGGGAAAAGAATAGATATTTTTATTGACATCATCTATCAATGACAGTTAAAGTGTAACCTAAGGGAAGCCGGTGGTGAGTGCTTCTGACCCTGAAGACTTCAATCATCTAAAGTTTGGACTCTGCCTACTTCCCAAGGCCCTTAATGAACATATGTGTAGCCGTAGCTTAAAAACTCCCCAGTTTGGGTTTCGGGGAGACACTGATTTTGAAAAAGTCCTGGTGTTCTCCTTACATGAATGGGACTCTTCCTATTGCTAAAACATGTCTGTCACATCCAGAGGATGGTATACCGTCTGATCGGGAAGAGTTTGGAAAAGGCATCTCATCTCCTCATCTCCTGGTGCTCGGGTTCACCCCTCCAGCGTCTTTACTAACAGTCTCCCCACTTGGAGATGTCAGCACTGTCAACATCCTGTTGCGTACAGTTTGGAATTTGTCCAGAGGATGAAGCGGAAGGATGAGGAACAATGAGAGACAAGTCCTAGGTGTTCAGACAGGCACATGTCACTCTAATTTCCAATCAGGAAGATGAATTGACCAAAGGCTAGGGTTGCCCATGGAAACAGTATAGGGCTTGAGGAAATCCCACTGCTTTGTGGCCAGTTCCCATAAACACAAGTTGAACAATGGAACTCAGGGGCAGTAAAATTCATGAAACTGCAGAGTTGAAAATATCTATCACAAAAATGTCTTGAGGAAAGTCAGAGAAAAGGATTGGTAAGCAAGGGAGAATGGCAGGAAAGGGATTTGAGGAGGTAGAAAGGACTCGCCATTAAGCACAAGAAAAGGGGCTGAACATTGCCAACATTGCAGTTGGCCAAAAAGGCTGTATGCGTTTTTTTCTGTATATATTCAAGAAAAGGGCATACACTTTTTTAGCCAACCAAACAGGTGGGCACTGGAAATCAATACTACAAAAGATATCACTTCGCATCAGTCAGAAGAGCCATCCTCATAAAGTGTAAACACCAGAAATGCAGGACAGGGCAAGGAGAAGAGGGAGCCCTGTGAGGCTTATAGTGGAAATGTATATTGCCAACGGCCATTCTGGAGAAGTGTATTGTGTTTCCTAAAGCACCTAAAAAATGAGCTACAGAGCATAGGGCACTTGCACTCATGGGCGTATATCTTGGGAAAAACAAAAATCGAGAGGACACAGGCACCCCAATGTTTACTGCCTCTCTGTTTAAAAGATCCTCGACTAGGATATAACTTAAATGTCTCTGGAGGGAAAACATGGATAGAGATGTGGTACTTATATAGAGTGGAATATTACTCAGCCTGGAAATCAATGAAATATGGCCAGTTGTAACAACTCCGGAGGAGTTACGTATGATCATTCTAAGTGACATAATTCTAAAAGAAAAAGACACATATCATAAGATATCACTTAAAGGTGGAATCCAAAATGGCTACACATGAAATAAATTACAAAACAAAAACATAGTCAAATATGTAGAAAACACGCGTAAGGCTGCTAAACGGGAAAGGTGGGGAGGGGTGAGGCATCATCCAGGAGGTTGAAATTAGCAAAGATACCATTCCAAATACCAAACTGATAATCAACAAGGCCTACACGGTAGCTAAAAGAACTGCACTCAGCACACTCAAGTCACCGGAAAAGAATATCTATGACTGGTAAGAATCTGAAAAAGAATTTATTGATGTCTCTCTGTACGTGAATCAAGTGGATGTACAGCAGCAAGAAACAGAGCTTTGAAAATCAGCTGTAACCAATATAGTAATAAATTGAAAAAAATAAACGACAGAGAGACAGAGAAAACCTCTTACAACTTTTCCTCAGGGACGGTGATGCAACATGGATTGAACACATCTAGACCCACAGCAGGATGAGACATAAGGCTGGAAACTGTTCGCGCTAAGCGAAATGTGAGGTTGGGTGAGGAAATGCACACCCTTTAAAGTAATACTACCTGGTACCCATTCAATGGGTCCCAAATCTGCAGGTTCAAGGAATCTTCCTACAGCTAAAACATGCATGGAAAACCCAGAGGACTGTACACCATGTGATCGGGAGATGTGTCTAAAATGCACCTCATTTATCCTCTCCTGCTGCTCCTGTTCATCATTCCAGCCACGTTACTTAGAATCTCCCCACTTAGAGAATCAGCACATTTAAACTTCTGTTTCACACATTTTACAAATTGTGAGGAGGATGAACGGGAAGAGGGGGAACCAATGAGAGAATAGTGGTAGGGGTTTGGACGGGCACATGTCACTCTAATTTCCCATTAAGAATAAGAATTAAAAAAAGGCTCAGCCCGCCTCGCCGGAGCCAAAATAGGGCCTGAAGCAATCCTGCGGCTTTGAGGCCAGCTCACAAAAGAGCAACTTAAAAAATGGAGCTCAGGGTCACTGCAATTCACAAACCTGCAGAGTTATAAATGAAAACTAACGTCCAAAAATATGTTGAGGTAAGGCAAAGAAGAGGATCTGAATGCAAGACAGAATTGCAAGAAACAAATTTCAAGAGATAGATTGGACTCGTCTTTAAAGCACATGAAAAGCGGCAAAATTTCGACAATGATGCAGCTGGCCCAAAAGGGAGTATGCGTTTTTTCCTGAATATATCCAGGAAAAAACGCATACGCACTTTATGGGCAACCAAGCAAGCAAGCAATGGAAATGTGCACAGCAAAGAAGTCTCATTTCCCACCGGTCAAAAGGGCCATCCGAAAAAATTGTAAAAACCAGAAATGCAGGACAGGCCATGGAGAACAGGGAGCCTTTATACGCTGATGGACAGTGTGTGAACTGCCGAGAGCCACTCTGGAGAAGTGTATGGTGGTTCCTAAATCATCTAAAAAACAGAGCTACAGAGCATAGGGCACTTCCAATCACGGGACTCTATCTAGGGAAGTCTAAAAATCAACAAGACACAAGCACACCACAGTTTAGGGCTACTCTGTTTACAAGAACCTCAACTTCAGTACACCTTAAATATCCCAGGAAAGAGAACAATGGATAAAGAAAATGTGGTACTTATGTACAATGGAATATCTCTTCACCATGAAATCAATGTAATAAGGCTAGTAGAAGGATAAAGAGTGGATTTAGGTCCTATAATACTACTTGAAATAAGTCAAACAGAAAAAGAAACATATCATAAGATATCACTTATAGAGGGAGGATAAATATGGCTGCACAAAAAATGAATTACAAAACAGAACAGTGTCTCACATTTAGAAAACACACTTATGTCAGCTTAAGGGGAAAGGAGAGGTGGGGTGATGCATAAAACCAGAGTTTGAAATTAGCACAGATACCATTCAATAAACCAAATAGGTATTAGACAAGATCTACACCTTGCTCAATGAACTGGCCTCAACACACCCTATACAACACAGAGAAATATATCTGAGTAATAAGAATCTTAAAACCCATGTATTGATATATCTCCATAAGGGAATCAAGTGTGTGCAGAGCGGCACAAACACAGCAGTGAAAATGAGCTAAACCCCATTATAGAAATAAATTTTAAAACCAAAACGCAGAAACAATGAAAGAGAGAAAAATTCTTACAAAATTCGCTCAGGGGCTGTGATGTAACCTGGAATGACCACATATAAACCCACAGCTGGATAAGACATAAGGCTGGACACTTGGGGCTGAGAGGATTGGTGAGCTTTGGTGAGCAACTGCCGAAAGTTTAATGCAATACTTCATGCTACTCATTCCAAGGGTCCCAACACTGCAGGTTGAAGGGAATCTTCCTACAGCTAAACCATGCATGGGAAATCCAGCAGATGGTATACCATATGATCGGGAAAGGTTTCTAAAACGCACCTCATTTTCCTCACCTGGGGCTCCGGATCAACATTCCAGCCACTTTACTAACAACATCCCCACATGGAGAGTCAATGCCTTTAAGTTCCGGTATCGCACAGTCTGCAGTTAGTGCGGGGGATGAATGGGAATAGGGGGAACCAGTGAGAAAATAGCTGTAGCGGTTTCAATGGCCACATGTCACTCTAATTTCAAATAGGAAGACGAATTAACCAAAGGCAGAGCAAGGTGCCCCAGAAGAAGAATAGGGCCTGAAGAAATCCTGTGGATATGAGGCAAGATCACAAAAATAAGAGCTGAAAAATGGAACTAAGGGCAACTGCAATTCAAAAACATGCAGACTTATAAAGGCCAACTATTTTCCAAAAGTATATTGAGGTAAGACTATGAAGAGGCACTGACAGCAAGGCAGAATTGCAGGAAAACGATTTCAGGAGGTAGACTGGAATTGCACTGAAAACATATGAAAAGATACAGAACATCGACAATCATGCACTTGGCCAAAGAGGGCGTATGCGTTTTTCCTGAATATATTCAGGAAAAAACGCATACGCCCTTTTTGGCCAACTAAGCAAGCTTGCAAAGGAAATATGCACTACAATGAAGTCTCACTGCCCCCCTGTCAAAAGGGCCATCTGAAAAAAGTGTAAAATCCAGAAAGGCAGGACAGGCCATGGAGAACTGGGAGCCTTGTTATGCTGATGGGCGGGATGGAAATTGCCAACAGCCACTCTGGAGAAGTGTATGGTGTTTCCTGAAACATCCAAAAAACAAAGCAACAGAGCCTAGGGCACTTCCTCTTATGGCCCTATAGCTTAGGGAAATTAAAATCAAAAAGACACAGCCACCCCAACGTTTGGGATGGCTCTGTTTACAAGAACCTCGTTTATGGTACAAGTTCAATGTCGCAGAAAGCGAAAAATGGATAAAGAAGTTGTGGTACTTACGTACAATGCAATATCACTCAGCAAAGAAATCTATGTCATCAGGCCCGTAGCAGCATAATGAGTGGATTCAGGTACGATGATTCTAAGTGAAATAAGTCACACAGAAAAAGAAACATCATAACATATCACTACTAAACAGAATGTAAACTTGGCTACACAGGAACTGAATTACAAAACAGAACAGGGTCTCAAATGTAGAAAACCAATATATTCAGGAAAAAACGCATACGCCCTTTTTGGCCAACCAAGCAAGCTTGCAAAGGAAATCTGCACTACAATGAAGTCTCACTTCCCACCGGTCAAAAGGGCCATCTGAAAAAACTATAAAATCCAGAAAGGCAGGAAAGGCCATGGAGAACTGGGAGCCTTGTTATGCTGATGGGCGGGATGTTAATTGCCAACAGCCACCCTGGAGAAGTGTATGGTGTTTCCTGAAACATCTAAGAAACAAAGCAACAGAGCCTAGGGCACTTCCACTTATGGTTCTATAGATTAGGGAAATTAAAATCAAAAAGACACAGCCACCCCAAAGTTTGGGATGGCTCTGTTTACAAGAACCTCGTTTACGGTACAAGTTCAATATCACAGAAAGAGAAAAAAGGATAAAGAAGTTGTGATACTTATGTACAATGCAATATCAATCAGCAATGAAATCTGTGTCATTAGGCCCGTAGCAGCATAATGAGTGGATTCAGGTACGATGATTGTAAGTGAAATAAGTCACACAGAAAAGAAACATCATAAGATATCACTACTACACGGAATGTAAACTTGGCTACAAAGGAACTGAATTACAAAACAGAGCAGGGTCTCAAATGTAGAAAACCAACTTATGCTTGCTTAAGGGGAAAGGTGAGTTGGGGTGCTGCATAAAAGAAGAGATTGAAATTAGCACAGATACCGTTCCATAAGCCAAATATGTAATAGACAAGAGCTACTCCTTGCTCAACGACGTGGACTCAGCACCCCATATTAAACGCCTAAGAATATACCTGACTGGTAAGAATCTTACAACCTGTGGATTTCTATGTCTCCAAAAGAGAATCACGCATGTGTACAGCGGCATAAACACAGCAGTGATAGGATTGGTGAGGTTCGGTGAGCAAATGCAGACCCTTTGAAGTCATATTGTATGGTACCCATTCCATGGGTCTCAACTCTCCAGCTTTAAGGGATTCTTCCTTCAGCTAAAACATGCATGTGGAACCCAGAGTATGATCCACCGTGTGATCGGGAAACGTGTTCAAATGTGTCTCTGGTTTCGTCCCCTGGTACTCAGGTGCAACATTGCAGACGCTTTACTAACACTCTCCCCTCTTGGAGAGTAAGTGCCTTTAACCTCCTGTTTGGCCCAGTTTGCAATTTCTGCGTAAGATGAACAGGAATAGGGAGAAACAATGAGAGACTAGCTGGAGATGTCTGGACGGGGAAATTTAACTCTCATTTCCCACCGTAAGAGGAATTAACCTAAGGGTCAGCGTGCCATGCCGGAACCACACTAGGGCCTGAAGCAATCCTGCGGTGTTGCGGCCAGCTCACAAGAAAGCGAGTTGAAGAAAGGAGCTCAGGGGCACTGTAATTCACAAACCTGCAGAGTTATAAATGACAGCTATCGTCCAAAAATATATTGAAGTAAGGCTGCCAAGAGGACTTGAAAGCAGGGCAGAATTGCAGGAAACCGATTTCAGGAGGTAGATCGGAATTGCATGTAAAGCATAGGAAAAGAGGCAGAACGTCCACAATGATGCACTTGGCCAAAAAGGGCGTATGCGTTTTTTCCTGAATATACTCAGGAAAAAACCCATACGCACTTTTTGGCCAACCAAGCAAGCTTGCAAAGGAAATCTGCACTACAATGAAGTCTCACTGCCCCCCGGTGAAAAGGGCCATCTGAAAAAAGTGTAAAATCCAGAAAGGCAGGACAGGCCATGGAGAACTGGAAGCCTTGTAATGCTGATGGGCGGGATGTAAATTGCCAACAGCCACTCGGGAGAAGTGTATGGTGTTTCCTGAAACATCCAAAAAACCAAGCAACAGAGCCTAGGGAACTTCCACTTATGGTCCTATAGTTCAGGGAAATTAAAATCAAAAAGACACAGCCACCCCAAAGTTTGGGATGGCTCTGTTTACAAGAACCTCGTTTATGGTACAAGTTCAATATCACAGAAAGCGAAAAATGGATAAAGAAATTGTGGAACATACGTACAATGCACTATCACTCAGCAATGAAATCTATGTCATCAGGCCGTTGCAGCATAATGAGTGGATTCAGGTACGATGATTCTAAGTGAAATAAGTCACACAGAAAAAGAAACATCATAAGATATCACTACTACAAGGAATATAAACGTGGCTACACAGGAACTGAATTACAAAACAGAACAGGGACTCAAATGTCGAAAACCAACTTATGCTTGCTTAAGGGGAAAGGTGAGTTGGGGTGCTGCCTAAAACCAGAGATTGAAATTAGCACACATACCGTTCCATAAGCCAAATATGGAATAGACAAGAGCTACTCCTTGCTCAACGAAGTGGACTCAACACACAATATTAAACGCCTAAGAATATACCTGACAAGTAAGAATGATAAAAGCTATGTTTTTACATGTCTCTGAAAGAGAATCAAGCGTGTGTACAGCGGCATCAACGCAGCAGTGATAGGATTGGTGAGGTTCGGTGAGCAAATGCAGACCCTTTGAAGTCATATTGCATGGTACCCATTCCAAGGGTCTCAACTCTCCAGGTTTAAGGGATTCTTCCTTCAGGTAAACATGCATGTGGCACCCAGAGTATGATCCACCGTGTTTTCAGGAAACGTGTTCAAATGAGTGTCAGTTTTCGTCCCTTTGTACTCGGGTACAACATTCCAGACGTTTTACTAACACTCTCCCAACTTGGAGAGTCAGTGCCTTGAACCTCCTGTTTGGCCCAGTTTGCAATTTCTGCGGAAAATGAACAGGAATAGGGAGAAACAATGAGATACTAGCTGGAGGTGTCTAGACGGGCAAATTTAACTCTCATTTCCCACCAGGAAGAGGAATTAACCAAAGGCTCAGGGTGCCATGCCGGAACCACTCTAGGGCCTGAAGCAATCGTGCGGTGTTGCGGCCAGCTCACAAGAAAGCGAGTTGAAGAAAGGAGCTCAGGGGCACTGTAATTCACAAACCTGCAGAGTTATAAATGACAGCTATAGTCCAAAAATATAATGAAGTAAGGCTGCCAAGAGGACTTGAATGCGGATTTCAATTGCAGGAAACCGATTTCACGAGGTAGACCGGAATTACATATAAAGCATAGGAAAAGAGGCAGAACGTCCACAATGATGAACTTGGCCTAAAAGGGCATATGCGTATTTTCCTGAATATATTCAGGAAAATACGCATACGCATTTTTTGGCCAACCATGCAAGCTTGCAAAGAAATCTGCACTACAATGAACTCTCACTGCCCCCTGGTCAAAAGGGCCATCTGAAAAAAGTGTAAAATCCAGAAAGGCAGGACAGGCCATGGAGAACTGGAAGCCTTGTTATGCTGATGGGCGGGATATAAATTGCCAACAGCCACTCTGGAGAAGTGTATGGTGTTTCCTGAAACATCCAAAAAACCAAGCAACAGAGCCTAGGGAACTTCCACTTACGGTCCTATAGTTTAGGGAAATTAAAATCAAAAAGACAAAGCCACCCCAAAGTTTGGGACGGCTCTGTTTATAAGAACCTCGTTTATGGTACAAGTTCAATATCACAGAAAGTGAAAAATGGATAAAGAAATTGTGGAACTTACGTACAATGCAATATCACTCAGCAATGAAATCTATGTCATCAGGCCCGTAGCAGCATAATGAGTGGATTCAGGTACGATGATTCTAAGTGAAATAAGTCACACAGAAAAAGAAACATCATAAGATATCACTACTACTCGGAATGTAAACTTGGCTACACAGGAACTGAATTACAAAACAGAACAGGGTCTCAAATGTAGAAAACCAACTTATGCTTGCTTAAGAGGAAAGGTGAGTTGGGGTGCTGCCTAAAACCAGAGATTGAAATTAGCACAGATACCGTTCCATAAGCCAAATATGTAATAGACAAGAGCTACTCCTTGCTCAACGAAGTGGACTCAACACCCCATATTAAACGCCTAAGAATATACCTGACTAGTAAGAATCTTACAACCTATGGATTTCTATGTCTCCGAAAGAGAATCAAGCGTGTGTACAGTGGCATAAACGCAGCAGTGATAGGATTGGTGAGGTTCAGTGAGCAAATGCAGACCTTTTGAAGTCATATTGCATGGTACCCATTCCATGGGTCTCAACTCTCCAGGTTTAAGGGATTCTTCCTTCAGCTAAAATATGCATGTGGAACCCAGATTATGATCCACCATGTGATCGGTAAACGTGTTCAAATGTGTCTCAGTTTTCATCCCCTGGTATTCGGGTGCAACATTCCAGACGGTTTACTAACACTCTCCCCACTTGGAGACTCAGTGCCTTTAACCTCCTGTTTTGCCCAGTTTGCAATTTCTGCGTAAGATGAACAGGAATAGGGAGAACCAATGAGAGACTAGCTGGAGGTGTCTGGACGGGCAAATTTAACTCTTATTTCCCACCAGGAAGAGGAATTAACAAAAGGCTCAGCGTGCCGTGCCGGAACCACACTAGGTCCTGAAGCAATCCTGCGGTGTTGTGGCCATCTCACAAGAAGGCGAGTTTAAGAAAGGAGCTCAGGTGCACTGTAATTCACAAACCTGCAGAGTTATAAATGACAACTATCCTCCAAAAATATATTGAAGTAAGCCTGCCAAGAGGACTTGAGAGCGGGGCAGAATTGCAGGAAACCGATTTCAGGAGGTAGACTGGAATTGCATGTAAAGCATAGGAAAAGAGGCAGAACGTCCACAATGATGCACTTGGCCAAAAAGGGCGTATGCGTTTTTCCCTGAATATATTCAGGAAAAAACGCATACGCACTTTTTGGCCAACCAAGCAAGCTTGCGAAGGAAATCTGCACTACTATGAAGTCTCACTGACCCCGGGTCAAAAGGGCCATCTGAAAAAAGTGTAAAATCCAGAAAGGCAGGACAGGCCATGGAGAACTGGGAGCCTTGTTATGCTGATGGGCGGGATGTAAATTGCCAACAGCCACTCGGGAGAAGTGTATGGTGTTTCCTGAAACATCTAAAAAACCAAGCAACAGAGCCTAGGGCACTTCCACTTATGATCCTACAGCTTATGGAAATTAAAATCAAAAAGACACAGCCACCCCAAATTTTGGGACGGCTCTGTTTACAAGAACCTCATGTATGATACAAGTTCAATATCACAGAAAGCGAAAAATGGATAAAGAAATTGTGGTACTTACGTACAATACAATATCTCTCACCAATGAAATCTATGTCACCAGGCCCGTAGCAGCATAATGAGTGGATTCAGGTACGATGATTCTAAGTGAAATAAGTCACAGAGAAAAAGAAACATCATAAGATATCACTACTACACGGAATGTAAACTTGGCTACACAGGAACTGAATTACAAAACAGAACAGGGTCTCAAATGTAGAAAACCAACTTATGCTTGCTTAAGGAGAAAGGTAACTTGGGGTGCTGCATAAAACCATAGATTGAAATTAGCACAGATACTGTTCCATAAGCCAAATATGTAATAGACAAGAGCTACTCCTTGCTCAACGAAGTGGACTCTACACCCCATATTAAACGCCTAAGAATGTACCTGACTAGTAAGAATCTTAAAACCTATGGATTTCTATGTCTCCGAAAGAGAATGAAGCGTGTGGACAGCGGCATAAACGCAGCAGTGATAGGATTGGTGTGGTTCTGTGAGCAAATGCAGACCCTTTGAAGTCATATTGCATGGTACCCATTCCATGGGTCTCAACTCTCCATGTTTAAGGGATTCTTCCTTCAGCTAAATCATGTATGTGTAACCCAGAGTATGATCCACCGTGTGATCGGGAAACGTGTTCAAATGTGTCTCAGTTTTCATCCCCTGCTACTCGGGTGCGACATTCCAGACGCTTTACTAACACTCTCCCGACTTGGAGAGTCAGTGCCTTTAACCTCCTGTTTGGCCCAGTTTGCAATTTCTGCGTAAGATGAACAGGAATAGGGAGAACCAATGAGAGACTAGCTGGATGTGTCTGGACGGGCAAATTTAACTCTCATTTCCCACCAGGAAGAGGAATTAACCAAAGGCTCAACGTTCTGTGCCGGAACCACACTAGGGCCTGAAGCAATCCTGCGGTGTTGTGGTCAGCTCACATGAAAGCGAGTTGAAGAAAGGAGCTCAGGGGCACTGTAATTCACAAACCTGCAGAGTTATAAATGACAGCTATCGTCCAAAAATATATTGAAGTAAGGCTGCCAAGAGGACTTGAAAGCGGGGCAGAATTGCAGGAAACCGATTTCAGGAGGTAGACTGGAATTGCATGAAAAGCATAGGAAAAGAGGCAGAACGTCCACAATGATGCACTTGGACAAAAAGGGCGTATGCGTTTTTTCCTGAATATATTCAGGAAAAAACACATACGCAATTTCTGGCCAACCAAGCAAGCTTGCAAAGGAAATCTGCACTACAATGAAGTCTCACTGCCCCCCGGTCAAAAGGGCCATCTGAAAAAAGTGTAAAATCCAGAAAGTCAGGACAGGCCATGGAGAACTGGGAGCCTTGTTATGCTGATGGGCGGGATGTAAATTGCCAACAGCCACTCTGGAGAACTGTATGGTGTTTCCTGAAGCATCCAAAAAACAAAGCAACAGAGCCTAGGGCACTTCCTCTTATAGTCCTATAACTTATGTAAATTAAAATCAAAAAGAAACAGCCACCCCAAAGTTTGGGATGGCTCTGTTTACAAGAACCTCGTTTACAGTACAAGTTCAAGGTTGCGGAAAGCGAAAAGTGGATAAAGAAGTTGTGGTACTTACGTACAATGCAATATCACTCAGCAATGAAATATATGTCCTCAGGCCCATAGCAACATAATGAGTGGATTCAGGTACGATGATTCTAAGTGAAATAAGTCACACAGAAAAATAAACATCATAAGATATCACTACTACACGGAATGTAAACTTGGCTACACAGGAACTGAATTACAAAACAGAACAGGGTCTCAAATGAAGAAAACCAACTTATGCTTGCTTAAGGGGAAGTTGAGTTGGGGTGCTGCCTAAATCCAGAGATTGAAATTAGCACAGATACCGTTCCATAAGCCAAATATGTAATAGACAAGAGCTAATCCTTGCTCAACGAAGTGGACTCAGCACCCCATATTAAACGCCTAAGAATATACCTGACTAGTAAGAATCTTACAGCCTATGGATTTTTATATCTCCAAAAGAGAATCAAGTGTGTGTACAGCGGCATAAACGCAGCAGTGATAGGATTGGTGAGGTTCGGTGAGCAAATGCAGACCCTTTGAAGTCATATTGCATGGTACCCATTCCACGGGTCTCAACTCTCCAGGTTTATGGGATTCTTCCTTCAGGTAAAATGTGCATGTGGAACCCAGAGTATGATCCACCGTGTGATCGGGAAACATGTTCAAATGTGTCTCAGTTTTCGTCCCCTGGTACTCGGGTGCAACATTCCAGACGCTTTACTAACACTCTCCCGACTTGGAGAGTCAGTGCCTTTAACCTCCTGTTTGGCCCAGTTGGCAATTTCTGCGGAAAATGAACAGGAATAGGGAGAACCAATGAGAGACTAGCTGCAGGTGTCTCGACGGGCAAATTTAACTCTCATTTCCCACCAGGAAGAGGAATTAACCAAAGGCTCAGCGTGCCGAGCCGGAACCACACTAAGGCCTGAAGCAATCCTGCAGTGTTGCAGCCAGCTCACAAGAAAGCGAGTTGAAGAAAGGAGCTCAGGGCCACTCTCATTCACAAACATGCAGAGTTATAAATGACAGCTCTCGTCCAAAAATATATTGAAGTAAGGCTGCCAAGAGGACTTGAAAGCGGGGCAGAATTGCAGGAAACCGATTTCAGGAGGTAGACTGGAATTGCATGTAAAGCATAGGAAAAGAGGCAGAACGTCGACAATGATGCACTTGGCCAAAAAGGGCGTATGCGTTTTTTCCTGAATATATTCAGGAAAAAACGCATACGCCCTTTTTGGCCAACCAAGCAAGCTTGCAAAGGAAATCTGCACTACAATGAAGTCTCACTGACCCCGGGTCAAAAGGGCCATCTGAAAAAAGTGTAAAATCCAGAAAGGCAGGACAGGCCATGGAGAACTGGGAGCCTTGTTATGCTGATGGGCGGGATGTAAATTGCCAACAGCCACTCGGGAGAAGTGTATGGTGTTTCCTGAAACACCCAAAAAACAAAGCAACAGAGCCTAGGGCACTTCCACTTATGGTCCTACAGCTTATGGAAATTAAAGTAAAAAAGACACAGCCACCCCAAAGTTTGGGACGGCTCTGTTTACAAGAACCTCGTTTACGGTACAAGTTCAATGTCGCAGAAAGTGAAAAATGGATAAAGATATTGTGGTACTTACGTACAATGCAATATCACTCAGCAATGAAATCTATGTCATCAGGCCCGTAGCAGCATAATGAGTGGATTCAGGTACGATGATTGTAAGTGAAATAAGTCACACAGAAAAAGAAACATCATAAGATATGACTACTACACGGAATGTAAACTTGGCTACACAGGAACTGAATTACAAAACAGAACAGGGTCTCAAATGTTGAAAACCAACTTATGCTTGCTTAAGGGGAAAGGTGAGTTGGGGTGCTGCCTAAAACCAGAGATTGAAATTAGCACAGATACCGTTCCATAAGCCAAATATGTAATAGACAAGAGCTACTCCTTCCTCAACGAAGTGGACTCAACACCCCATATTAAACGCCTAAGAATATACCTGACTAGTAAGAATCTTAAAGCCTATGGATTTATATGTCTCCGAAAGAGAATCAAGCGTGTGGACAGCGGCATAAAGGCAGCAATGAAAGGATTGGTGAGGTTCGGTGAGCAAATGCAGACCCTTTGAAGTCATATTGCATGGTACCCATTCCTCGGGTCTCAACTCTCCAGGTTTATGGGATTCTTCCTTCAGCTAAAACGTGTATGTGGAACCCAGAGTATGATCCACCGTGGGATCGGGAAAGATGTTCCAATGTGTCTCAGTTTTCGTCCCCTGGTACTCCGGTGCAACATTCCAGACGCTTTACTAACACTCTCCCCACTTGGAGAGTCAGTGCCTTGAACCTCCTGTTGGCAATTTCTGCGTAAGATGTACAGGAATAGGGAGAACCAATGAGAGACTAGCTGGAGGTGTCTGGACGGGCAAATTTATCTTTCATTTCCCACCAGGAAGAGGAATTAACCAAAGGCTCAGCGTGCCATGCTGGAACAACACTAGGGTCTGAAGCAATCCTGCGGTGTTGCGGCCAGCTCACAAGAAAGCGAGTTGAAGAAAGGAGCTCAGGGGCACTGTAATTCACAAACCTGCAGACTTATAAATGACAGCTATCGTCCAAAAATATATTGAAGTAAGGCTGCCAGGAGCACTTGAAAGCGGGGCAGAATTGCAGGAAACCGATTTCAGGAGGTAGACTGGAATTGCATGTAAAGCATAGGAAAAGAGGCAGAACGTCCACAATGATGCACTTGGCCAAAAAGGGCGTATGCGTTTTTTCCTGAATATATTCAGGAAAAAACGCATACGCCCTTTTTGGCCAACCAAGCAAGCTTGCAAAGGAAATCTGCACTACAATGAAGTCTCACTTCCCCCCGGCCAACAGGGCCATCTGAAAAAAGTGTAAAATCCAGAAAGGCAGGACAGGCCATGGAGAACTGGGAGCCTTGTTATGTTGATGGGTGGGATGTAAATTGCCAACAGCCACTCTGGGGAAGAGTATGGTGTTTCCTGAAACATCCAAAAAACAAAGCAACAGAGCCTAGGGCACTTCCTCTTATAGTCCTATAACTTAGGGAAATTAAAATCAAAACAACACAGCCACCCCAAAGTTTGGGACGGCTCTGTTTACAAGAACCTCGTTTACGGTATAAGTTCAATGTCGCAGAAAGCGAAAAATGGATAAAGATGTTGTGGTACTTACGTCCAATGCAATATCACTCAGCAATGAAATCTATGTCATCAGGCCCATAGCAGCATAATGAGTGGATTCAGGTACGATGATTCTAAGTGAAATAAGTCACACAGAAAAAGAAACATCATAAGATATCACTACTACACGGAATGTAAACTTAGCTACACAGGAACTGAATTACAAAACAGAACAGGGTCTCAAATGTCGAAAACCAACTTATGCTTGCTTAAGGGGAAAGGTGTGTTGGGGTGCTGCATAAAACCAGAGATTGAAATTACCACAGATACCGTTCCATAAGCCAAATATGTAATAGACAAGAGCTACTCCTTGCTCAACGAAGTGGACTCAACACCCCATATTAAACGCCTAAGAATATAACTGACTAGTAAGAATCTTAAAACCTATAGATTTATATGTCTCCAAAAGAGAATCAAGCGTGTGGACAATGGCATAAACGCAGCAGTGATAGCATTGGTGAGGTTCTGTGAGCAAATGCAGACCCTTTGAAGTCATATTGCATGGGACCCATTCCATGGGTCTCAACTCAACAGGTTTAAGGGATTCTTCCTTCAGCTAAAACATGCATGTGGAACCCAGAGTATGATCCACCGTGTGATCGGGAAACGTGTTCAAATGTGTCTCAGTTTTCGTCCGCTGGTACTCGGGTGCAACATTCCAGACGCTTTATTAACACTCTCCCCACTTGGAGAGTCAGTGCCTTTAACCTCCTGTTTGGCCCAGTTTGCAATTTCTGCGTAAGATGAACTGGAATAGGGAGAACCAATGAGAGACTAGCTGGAGGTGTCTGGACGGGCAAATTTAACTCTCATTTCCCACCAGGAAGAGGAATTAACCAAAGGCTCAGCGTGCCATGCCGGAACCACACTAGGGCATGAAGCAATCCTGCGGTGTTGCGGCCATCTCAGAAGAAAGCGAGTTGAAGAAAGGAGCTCAGGGGCACTGTAATTCACAAACCTGCAGACTTATAAATGACAGCTATCGTCCAAAAATATATTGAAGTAAGGCTGCCAACAGGACTTGAAAGCGGGGCAGAATTGCAGGAAACCGATTTCAGGAGGTAGACTGGAATTGCATGTAAAGCATAGGAAAAGAGGCAGAACGTCCACAATGATGCACTTGGCCAAAAAGGGCGTATGCGTTTTTTCCTGAATATATTCAGGAAAAAACGCATACGCCCTTTTTGGCCAACCAAGCAAGCTTGCAAAGGAAATCTGCACTACAATGAAGTCTCACTGACCCCGGGTCAAAAGGGCCATCTGAAAAAAGTGTAAAATCCAGAAAGGCAGGACAGGCCATGGAGAACTGGGAGCCTTGTTATGCTGATGGGCGGGATGTAAATTGCCAACAGCCACTCGGGAGAAGTGTATGGTGTTTCCTGAAACACCCAAAAAACAAAGCAACAGAGCCTAGGGCACTTCCACTTATGGTCCTACAGCTTATGGAAATTAAAATAAAAAAGACACAGCCACCCCAAAGTTTGGGACGGCTCTGTTTACAAGAACCTCGTTTACGGTACAAGTTCAATGTCGCAGAAAGCGAAAAATGGATAAAGATATTGTGGTACTTACGTACAATGCAATATCACTCAGCAATGAAATCTATGTCATCAGGCCCGTAGCAGCATAATGAGTGGATTCAGGTACGATGATTGTAAGTGAAATAAGTCACACAGAAAAAGAAACATCATAAGATATGACTACTACACGGAATGTAAACTTGGCTACACAGGAACTGAATTACAAAACAGAACAGGGTCTCAAATGTTGAAAACCAACTTATGCTTGCTTAAGGGGAAAGGTGAGTTGGGGTGCTGCCTAAAACCAGAGATTGAAATTAGCACAGATACCGTTCCATAAGCCAAATATGTAATAGACAAGAGCTACTCCTTCCTCAACGAAGTGGACTCAACACCCCATATTAAACGCCTAAGAATATACCTGACTAGTAAGAATCTTAAAGCCTATGGATTTATATGTCTCCGAAAGAGAATCAAGCGTGTGGACAGCGGCATAAAGGCAGCAATGAAAGGATTGGTGAGGTTCGGTGAGCAAATGCAGACCCTTTGAAGTCATATTGCATGGTACCCATTCCTCGGGTCTCAACTCTCCAGGTTTATGGGATTCTTCCTTCAGCTAAAACGTGTATGTGGAACCCAGAGTATGATCCACCGTGGGATCGGGAAAGATGTTCCAATGTGTCTCAGTTTTCGTCCCCTGGTACTCCGGTGCAACATTCCAGACGCTTTACTAACACTCTCCCCACTTGGAGAGTCAGTGCCTTGAACCTCCTGTTGGCAATTTCTGCGTAAGATGTACAGGAATAGGGAGAACCAATGAGAGACTAGCTGGAGGTGTCTGGACGGGCAAATTTATCTTTCATTTCCCACCAGGAAGAGGAATTAACCAAAGGCTCAGCGTGCCATGCTGGAACAACACTAGGGTCTGAAGCAATCCTGCGGTGTTGCGGCCAGCTCACAAGAAAGCGAGTTGAAGAAAGGAGCTCAGGGGCACTGTAATTCACAAACCTGCAGACTTATAAATGACAGCTATCGTCCAAAAATATATTGAAGTAAGGCTGCCAGGAGCACTTGAAAGCGAGGCAGAATTGCAGGAAACCGATTTCAGGAGGTAGACTGGAATTGCATGTAAAGCATAGGAAAAGAGGCAGAACGTCCACAATGATGCACTTGGCCAAAAAGGGCGTATGCGTTTTTTCCTGAATATATTCAGGAAAAAACGCATACGCCCTTTTTGGCCAACCAAGCAAGCTTGCAAAGGAAATCTGCACTACAATGAAGTCTCACTTCCCCCCGGCCAACAGGGCCATCTGAAAAAAGTGTAAAATCCAGAAAGGCAGGACAGGCCATGGAGAACTGGGAGCCTTGTTATGTTGATGGGTGGGATGTAAATTGCCAACAGCCACTCCTGAGAAGAGTATGGTGTTTCCTGAAACATCCAAAAAACAAAGCAACAGAGCCTAGGGCACTTCCTCTTATAGTCCTATAACTTAGGGAAATTAAAATCAAAACAACACAGCCACCCCAAAGTTTGGGACGGCTCTGTTTACAAGAACCTCGTTTACGGTATAAGTTCAATGTCGCAGAAAGCGAAAAATGGATAAAGATGTTGTGGTACTTACGTCCAATGCAATATCACTCAGCAATGAAATCTATGTCATCAGGCCCATAGCAGCATAATGAGTGGATTCAGGTACGATGATTCTAAGTGAAATAAGTCACACAGAAAAAGAAACATCATAAGATATCACTACTACACGGAATGTAAACTTAGCTACACAGGAACTGAATTACAAAACAGAACAGGGTCTCAAATGTCGAAAACCAACTTATGCTTGCTTAAGGGGAAAGGTGTGTTGGGGTGCTGCATAAAACCAGAGATTGAAATTACCACAGATACCGTTCCATAAGCCAAATATGTAATAGACAAGAGCTACTCCTTGCTCAACGAAGTGGACTCAACACCCCATATTAAACGCCTAAGAATATAACTGACTAGTAAGAATCTTAAAACCTATAGATTTATATGTCTCCAAAAGAGAATCAAGCGTGTGGACAATGGCATAAACGCAGCAGTGATAGCATTGGTGAGGTTCTGTGAGCAAATGCAGACCCTTTGAAGTCATATTGCATGGGACCCATTCCATGGGTCTCAACTCAACAGGTTTAAGGGATTCTTCCTTCAGCTAAAACATGCATGTGGAACCCAGAGTATGATCCACCGTGTGATCGGGAAACGTGTTCAAATGTGTCTCAGTTTTCGTCCGCTGGTACTCGGGTGCAACATTCCAGACGCTTTATTAACACTCTCCCCACTTGGAGAGTCAGTGCCTTTAACCTCCTGTTTGGCCCAGTTTGCAATTTCTGCGTAAGATGAACTGGAATAGGGAGAACCAATGAGAGACTAGCTGGAGGTGTCTGGACGGGCAAATTTAACTCTCATTTCCCACCAGGAAGAGGAATTAACCAAAGGCTCAGCGTGCCATGCCGGAACCACACTAGGGCATGAAGCAATCCTGCGGTGTTGCGGCCATCTCAGAAGAAAGCGAGTTGAAGAAAGGAGCTCAGGGGCACTGTAATTCACAAACCTGCAGACTTATAAATGACAGCTATCGTCCAAAAATATATTGAAGTAAGGCTGCCAACAGGACTTGAAAGCGGGGCAGAATTGCAGGAAACCGATTTCAGGAGGTAGACTGGAATTGCATGTAAAGCATAGGAAAAGAGGCAGAACGTCCACAATGATGCACTTGGCCAAAAAGGGCGTATGCGTTTTTTCCTGAATATATTCAGGAAAAAACGCATACGCCCTTTTTGGCCAACCAAGCAAGCTTGCAAAGGAAATCTGCACTACAATGAAGTCTCACTGACCCCGGGTCAAAAGGGCCATCTGAAAAAAGTGTAAAATCCAGAAAGGCAGGACAGGCCATGGAGAACTGGGAGCCTTGTTATGCTGATGGGCGGGATGTAAATTGTCAACAGCCACTCGGGAGAAGTGTATGGTGTTTCCTGAAACACCCAAAAAACAAAGCAACAGAGCCTAGGGCACTTCCACTTATGGTCCTACAGCTTATGGAAATTAAAATAAAAAAGACACAGCCACCCCAAAGTTTGGGACGGCTCTGTTTACAAGAACCTCGTTTACGGTACAAGTTCAATGTCGCAGAAAGCGAAAAATGGATAAAGATATTGTGGTACTTACGTACAATGCAATATCACTCAGCAATGAAATCTATGTCATCAGGCCCGTAGCAGCATAATGAGTGGATTCAGGTACGATGATTGTAAGTGAAATAAGTCACACAGAAAAAGAAACATCATAAGATATGACTACTACACGGAATGTAAACTTGGCTACACAGGAACTGAATTACAAAACAGAACAGGGTCTCAAATGTTGAAAACCAACTTATGCTTGCTTAAGGGGAAAGGTGAGTTGGGGTGCTGCCTAAAACCAGAGATTGAAATTAGCACAGATACCGTTCCATAAGCCAAATATGTAATAGACAAGAGCTACTCCTTCCTCAACGAAGTGGACTCAACACCCCATATTAAACGCCTAAGAATATACCTGACTAGTAAGAATCTTAAAGCCTATGGATTTATATGTCTCCGAAAGAGAATCAAGCGTGTGGACAGCGGCATAAAGGCAGCAATGAAAGGATTGGTGAGGTTCGGTGAGCAAATGCAGACCCTTTGAAGTCATATTGCATGGTACCCATTCCTCGGGTCTCAACTCTCCAGGTTTATGGGATTCTTCCTTCAGCTAAAACGTGTATGTGGAACCCAGAGTATGATCCACCGTGGGATCGGGAAAGATGTTCCAATGTGTCTCAGTTTTCGTCCCCTGGTACTCCGGTGCAACATTCCAGACGCTTTACTAACACTCTCCCCACTTGGAGAGTCAGTGCCTTGAACCTCCTGTTGGCAATTTCTGCGTAAGATGTACAGGAATAGGGAGAACCAATGAGAGACTAGCTGGAGGTGTCTGGACGGGCAAATTTATCTTTCATTTCCCACCAGGAAGAGGAATTAACCAAAGGCTCAGCGTGCCATGCTGGAACAACACTAGGGTCTGAAGCAATCCTGCGGTGTTGCGGCCAGCTCACAAGAAAGCGAGTTGAAGAAAGGAGCTCAGGGGCACTGTAATTCACAAACCTGCAGACTTATAAATGACAGCTATCGTCCAAAAATATATTGAAGTAAGGCTGCCAAGAGCACTTGAAAGCGGGGCAGAATTGCAGGAAACCGATTTCAGGAGGTAGACTGGAATTGCATGTAAAGCATAGGAAAAGAGGCAGAACGTCCACAATGATGCACTTGGCCAAAAAGGGCGTATGCGTTTTTTCCTGAATATATTCAGGAAAAAACGCATACGCCCTTTTTGGCCAACCAAGCAAGCTTGCAAAGGAAATCTGCACTACAATGAAGTCTCACTTCCCCCCGGCCAACAGGGCCATCTGAAAAAAGTGTAAAATCCAGAAAGGCAGGACAGGCCATGGAGAACTGGGAGCCTTGTTATGTTGATGGGTGGGATGTAAATTGCCAACAGCCACTCCTGAGAAGAGTATGGTGTTTCCTGAAACATCCAAAAAACAAAGCAACAGAGCCTAGGGCACTTCCTCTTATAGTCCTATAACTTAGGGAAATTAAAATCAAAACAACACAGCCACCCCAAAGTTTGGGACGGCTCTGTTTACAAGAACCTCGTTTACGGTATAAGTTCAATGTCGCAGAAAGCGAAAAATGGATAAAGATGTTGTGGTACTTACGTCCAATGCAATATCACTCAGCAATGAAATCTATGTCATCAGGCCCATAGCAGCATAATGAGTGGATTCAGGTACGATGATTCTAAGTGAAATAAGTCACACAGAAAAAGAAACATCATAAGATATCACTACTACACGGAATGTAAACTTAGCTACACAGGAACTGAATTACAAAACAGAACAGGGTCTCAAATGTCGAAAACCAACTTATGCTTGCTTAAGGGGAAAGGTGTGTTGGGGTGCTGCATAAAACCAGAGATTGAAATTACCACAGATACCGTTCCATAAGCCAAATATGTAATAGACAAGAGCTACTCCTTGCTCAACGAAGTGGACTCAACACCCCATATTAAACGCCTAAGAATATAACTGACTAGTAAGAATCTTAAAACCTATAGATTTATATGTCTCCAAAAGAGAATCAAGCGTGTGGACAATGGCATAAACGCAGCAGTGATAGCATTGGTGAGGTTCTGTGAGCAAATGCAGACCCTTTGAAGTCATATTGCATGGGACCCATTCCATGGGTCTCAACTCAACAGGTTTAAGGGATTCTTCCTTCAGCTAAAACATGCATGTGGAACCCAGAGTATGATCCACCGTGTGATCGGGAAACGTGTTCAAATGTGTCTCAGTTTTCGTCCGCTGGTACTCGGGTGCAACATTCCAGACGCTTTATTAACACTCTCCCCACTTGGAGAGTCAGTGCCTTTAACCTCCTGTTTGGCCCAGTTTGCAATTTCTGCGTAAGATGAACTGGAATAGGGAGAACCAATGAGAGACTAGCTGGAGGTGTCTGGACGGGCAAATTTAACTCTCATTTCCCACCAGGAAGAGGAATTAACCAAAGGCTCAGCGTGCCATGCCGGAACCACACTAGGGCATGAAGCAATCCTGCGGTGTTGCGGCCATCTCAGAAGAAAGCGAGTTGAAGAAAGGAGCTCAGGGGCACTGTAATTCACAAACCTGCAGAGTTATAAATGACAGCTATCGTCCAAAAATATACTGAGGTAAGGCTGCCAACAGGACTTGAAAGCGGGGCAGAATTGCAGGAAACCGATTTCAGGAGGTAGACTGGAATTGCATGTAAAGCATAGGAAAAGAGGCAGAACGTCCACAATGATGCACTTGGCCAAAAAGGGCGTATGCGTTTTTTCCTGAATATATTCAGGAAAAAACGCATACGCACTTTTTGGCCAACCAAGCAAGCTTGCAAAGGAAATCTGCACTACAATGAAGTCTCACTGACCCCGGGTCAAAAGGGCCATCTGAAAAAAGTGTAAAATCCAGAAAGGCAGGACAGGCCATGGAGAACTGGGAGCCTTGTTATGCTGATGCGCGGGATGTAAATTGCCAACAGCCACTCGGGAGAAGTGTATGGTGTTTCCTGAAACACCCAAAAAACAAAGCAACAGAGCCTAGGGCACTTCCACTTATGGTCCTACAGCTTATGGAAATTAAAATAAAAAAGACACAGCCACCCCAAAGTTTGGGACGGCTCTGTTTACAAGAACCTCGTTTACGGTACAAGTTCAATGTCGCAGAAAGCGAAAAATGGATAAAGATATTGTGGTACTTACGTACAATGCAATATCACTCAGCAATGAAATCTATGTCATCAGGCCCGTAGCAGCATAATGAGTGGATTCAGGTACGATGATTGTAAGTGAAATAAGTCACACAGAAAAAGAAACATCATAAGATATGACTACTACACGGAATGTAAACTTGGCTACACAGGAACTGAATTACAAAACAGAACAGGGTCTCAAATGTTGAAAACCAACTTATGCTTGCTTAAGGGGAAAGGTGAGTTGGGGTGCTGCCTAAAACCAGAGATTGAAATTAGCACAGATACCGTTCCATAAGCCAAATATGTAATAGACAAGAGCTACTCCTTCCTCAACGAAGTGGACTCAACACCCCATATTAAACGCCTAAGAATATACCTGACTAGTAAGAATCTTAAAGCCTATGGATTTATATGTCTCCGAAAGAGAATCAAGCGTGTGGACAGCGGCATAAAGGCAGCAATGAAAGGATTGGTGAGGTTCGGTGAGCAAATGCAGACCCTTTGAAGTCATATTGCATGGTACCCATTCCTCGGGTCTCAACTCTCCAGGTTTATGGGATTCTTCCTTCAGCTAAAACGTGTATGTGGAACCCAGAGTATGATCCACCGTGGGATCGGGAAAGATGTTCCAATGTGTCTCAGTTTTCGTCCCCTGGTACTCCGGTGCAACATTCCAGACGCTTTACTAACACTCTCCCCACTTGGAGAGTCAGTGCCTTGAACCTCCTGTTGGCAATTTCTGCGTAAGATGTACAGGAATAGGGAGAACAAATGAGAGACTAGCTGGAGGTGTCTGGACGGGCAAATTTATCTTTCATTTCCCACCAGGAAGAGGAATTAACCAAAGGCTCAGCGTGCCATGCTGGAACAACACTAGGGTCTGAAGCAATCCTGCGGTGTTGCGGCCAGCTCACAAGAAAGCGAGTTGAAGAAAGGAGCTCAGGGGCACTGTAATTCACAAACCTGCAGACTTATAAATGACAGCTATCGTCCAAAAATATATTGAAGTAAGGCTGCCAAGAGCACTTGAAAGCGGGGCAGAATTGCAGGAAACCGATTTCAGGAGGTAGACTGGAATTGCATGTAAAGCATAGGAAAAGAGGCAGAACGTCCACAATGATGCACTTGGCCAAAAAGGGCGTATGCGTTTTTTCCTGAATATATTCAGGAAAAAACGCATACGCCCTTTTTGGCCAACCAAGCAAGCTTGCAAAGGAAATCTGCACTACAATGAAGTCTCACTTCCCCCCGGCCAACAGGGCCATCTGAAAAAAGTGTAAAATCCAGAAAGGCAGGACAGGCCATGGAGAACTGGGAGCCTTGTTATGTTGATGGGTGGGATGTAAATTGCCAACAGCCACTCCTGAGAAGAGTATGGTGTTTCCTGAAACATCCAAAAAACAAAGCAACAGAGCCTAGGGCACTTCCTCTTATAGTCCTATAACTTAGGGAAATTAAAATCAAAACAACACAGCCACCCCAAAGTTTGGGACGGCTCTGTTTACAAGAACCTCGTTTACGGTATAAGTTCAATGTCGCAGAAAGCGAAAAATGGATAAAGATGTTGTGGTACTTACGTCCAATGCAATATCACTCAGCAATGAAATCTATGTCATCAGGCCCATAGCAGCATAATGAGTGGATTCAGGTACGATGATTCTAAGTGAAATAAGTCACACAGAAAAAGAAACATCATAAGATATGACTACTACACGGAATGTAAACTTAGCTACACAGGAACTGAATTACAAAACAGAACAGGGTCTCAAATGTTGAAAACCAACTTATGCTTGCTTAAGGGGAAAGGTGTGTTGGGGTGCTGCATAAAACCAGAGATTGAAATTACCACAGATACCGTTCCATAAGCCAAATATGTAATAGACAAGAGCTACTCCTTGCTCAACGAAGTGGACTCAACACCCCATATTAAACGCCTAAGAATATAACTGACTAGTAAGAATCTTAAAACCTATAGATTTATATGTCTCCAAAAGAGAATCAAGCGTGTGGACAATGGCATAAACGCAGCAGTGATAGCATTGGTGAGGTTCTGTGAGCAAATGCAGACCCTTTGAAGTCATATTGCATGGGACCCATTCCATGGGTCTCAACTCAACAGGTTTAAGGGATTCTTCCTTCAGCTAAAACATGCATGTGGAACCCAGAGTATGATCCACCGTGTGATCGGGAAACGTGTTCAAATGTGTCTCAGTTTTCGTCCGCTGGTACTCGGGTGCAACATTCCAGACGCTTTATTAACACTCTCCCCACTTGGAGAGTCAGTGCCTTTAACCTCCTGTTTGGCCCAGTTTGCAATTTCTGCGTAAGATGAACTAGAATAGGGAGATCCAATGAGAGACTAGCTGGAGGTGTCTGGACGGGCAAATTTAACTCTCATTTCCCACTAGGAAGAGGAATTAACCAAAGGCTCAGCGTGCCATGCCGGAACCACACTAGGGTCTGAAGCAATCCTGCGGTGTTGTGGCCAGCTCACAAGAAAGCGAGTTGAAGAAAGGAGCTCAGGGGAACTGTAATTCACAAACCTGCAGACTGATAAATGACAGCTATCGTCCAAAAATATATTGAAGTAAGGCTGCCAACAGGACTTGAAAGCGGGTCAGAATTGCAGGAAACCGATTTCAGGAGGTAGACTGGAATTGCATGTAAAGCATAGGAAAAGAGGCAGAACGTCCACAATGATGCACTTGGCCAAAAAGGGCGTATGCGTTTTTTCCTGAATATATTCAGGAAAAAACGCATACGCACTTTTTGGCCAACCAAGCAAGCTTGCAAAGGAAATCTGCACTACAATGAAGTCTCACTTCCCCCCAGTCAAAAGGGCCATCTGAAAAAAGTCTAGAATCCAGAAAGGCAGGACAGGCCATGGAGAACTGGGAGCATGGTTATGCTGATGGGTGGGATATAAATTGTCAACCGCCACCTGGGAGAAGTGTATGGTGTTTCCTGAAACATCTAAAAAACAAAGCAACAGAGCCTAGGGCACTTCCACTTATGGTCCTACAGCTTATGGAAATTAAAATCAAAAAGACACAGCCACCCCAAATTTTGGGACGGCTCTGTTTACAAGAACCTCATGTATGATACAAGTTCAATATCACAGAAAGCGAAAAATGGATAAAGAAATTGTGGTACTTACGTACAATACAATATCTCTCACCAATGAAATCTATGTCACCAGGCCCGTAGCAGCATAATGAGTGGATTCAGGTACGATGATTCTAAGTGAAATAAGTCACACAGAAAAAGAAACATCATAAGATATCACTACTACACGGAATGTAAACTTGGCTACACAGGAACTGAATTACAAAACAGAACAGGGTCTCAAATGTAGAAAACCAACTTATGCTTGCTTAAGGAGAAAGGTAACTTGGGGTGCTGCATAAAACCAGAGATTGAAATTAGCACAGATACTGTTCCATAAGCCAAATATGTAATAGACAAGAGCTACTCCTTGCTCAACGAAGTGGACTCAACACCCCGTATTAAACGCCTAAGAATGTACCTGACTAGTAAGAATCTTAAAACCTATGGATTTCTATGTCTCCGAAAGAGAATCAAGCGTGTGGACAGTGGCATAAACGCAGCAGTGATAGGATTGGTGTGGTTCAGTGAGCAAATGCAGACCCTTTGAAGTCATATTGCATGGTACCCATTCCATGGGTCTCAACTCTCCATGTTTAAGGGATTCTTCCTTCAGCTAAAACATGCATGTGGAACCCAGAGTATGATCCACCGTGTGATCGGGAAACGTGTTCAAATGTGTCTCAGTTTTCATCCCCTGGTACTCGGGTGCGACATTCCAGACGCTTTACTAACACTCTCCCCACTTGGAGAGCCAGTGCCTTTAACCTCCTGTTTGGCCCAGTTTGCAATTTCTGCGTAAGATGAACAGGAATAGGGAGAACCAATGAGAGACTAGCTGGATGTGTCTGGACGGGCAAATTTAACTCTCATTTCCCACCAGGAAGAGGAATTAACCAAAGGCTCAACGTTCTGTGCCGGAACCACACTAGGGCCTGAAGCAATCCTGCGGTGTTGTGGTCAGCTCACATGAAAGCGAGTTGAAGAAAGGAGCTCAGGGGCACTGTAATTCACAAACCTGCAGACTTATAAATGACAGCTATCGTCCAAAAATATACTGAAGTAAGGCTGCCAAGAGGACTTGAAAGCGGGGCAGAATTGCAGGAAACCGATTTCAGGAGGTAGGCTGCAATTGCATGTAAAGCATAGGAAAAGAGGCAGAACGTCCACAATGATGCACTTGGCCAAAAAGGGCGTATGCGTTTTTTCCTGAGTATATTCAGGAAAAAACGCATACGCAATTTCTGGCCAACCAAGCAAGCTTGCAAAGGAAATCTGCACTACAATGAAGTCTCACTGCCCCCCGGTCAAAAGGGCCATCTGAAAAAAGTGTAAAATCCAGAAAGGCAGGACAGGCCATGGAGAACTGGGAGCCTTGTTATGCTGATGGGCGGGATGTAAATTGCCAACAGCCACTCTGGAGAACTGTATGGTGTTTCCTGAAGCATCCAAAAAACAAAGCAACAGAGCCTAGGGCACTTCCTCTTATAGTCCTATAACTTATGGAAATTAAAATCAAAAAGAAACAGCCACCCCAAAGTTTGGGATGGCTCTGTTTACAAGAACCTCGTTTACAGTACAAGTTCAAGGTTGCAGAAAGCGAAAAGTGGATAAAGAAGTTGTGGTACTTACGTACAATGCAATATCACTCAGCAATGAAATATATGTCCTCAGGCCCGTAGCAACATAATGAGTGGATTCAGGTACGATGATTCTAAGTGAAATAAGTCACACAGAAAAATAAACATCATAAGATATCACTACTACACGGAATGTAAACTTGGCTACACAGGAACTGAATTACAAAACAGAACAGGGTCTCAAATGAAGAAAACCAACTTATGCTTGCTTAAGGGGAAGTTGAGTTGGGGTGCTGCCTAAATCCAGAGATTGAAATTAGCACAGATACCGTTCCATAAGCCAAATATGTAATAGACAAGAGCTAATCCTTGCTCAACGAAGTGGACTCAGCACCCCATATTAAACGCCTAAGAATATACCTGACTAGTAAGAATCTTACAGCCTATGGATTTTTATATCTCCAAAAGAGAATCAAGTGTGTGTACAGCGGCATAAACGCAGCAGTGATAGGATTGGTGAGGTTCGGTGAGCAAATGCAGACCCTTTGAAGTCATATTGCATGGTACCCATTCCACGGGTCTCAACTCTCCAGGTTTATGGGATTCTTCCTTCAGGTAAAACGTGCATGTGGAACCCAGAGTATGATCCACCGTGTGATCGGGAAACATGTTCAAATGTGTCTCAGTTTTCGTCCCCTGGTACTCGGGTGCAACATTCCAGACGCTTTACTAACACTCTCCAGACTTGGAGAGTCAGTGCCTTTAACCTCCTGTTTGGCCCAGTTGGCAATTTCTGCGTAAGATGAACTGGAATAGGGAGAACCAATGAGAGACTAGCTGGAGGTGTCTCGACGGGCAAATTTAACTCTCATTTCCCACCAGGAAGAGGAATTAACCAAAGGCTCAGCGTGCCATGCCGGAACCACACTAGGGCATGAAGCAATCCTGCGGTGTTGCGGCCATCTCAGAAGAAAGCGAGTTGAAGAAAGGAGCTCAGGGGCACTGTAATTCACAAACCTGCAGACTGATAAATGACAGCTATCGTCCAAAAATATATTGAAGTAAGGCTGCCAACAGGACTTGAAAGCGGGGCAGAATTGCAGGAAACCGATTTCAGGAGGTAGACTGGAATTGCATGTAAAGCATAGGAAAAGAGGCAGAACGTCCACAATGATGCACTTGGCCAAAAAGGGCGTATGCGTTTTTTCCTGAATATATTCAGGAAAAAACGCATACGCACTTTTTGGCCAACCAAGCAAGCTTGCAAAGGAAATCTGCACTACAATGAAGTCTCACTGACCCCGGGTCAAAAGGGCCATCTGAAAAAAGTGTAAAATCCAGAAAGGCAGGACAGGCCATGGAGAACTGGGAGCCTTGTTATGCTGATGGGCGGGATGTAAATTGCCAACAGCCACTCTGGAGAAGTGTATGGTGTTTCCTGAAACACCCAAAAAACAAAGCAACAGAGCCTAGGGCACTTCGTCTTATAGTCCTATAACTTAGGGAAATTAAAATCAAAACAACACAGCCACCCCAAAGTTTGGGACGGCTCTGTTTACAAGAACCTCGTTTACGGTACAAGTTCAATGTCGCAGAAAGCGAAAAATGGATAAAGATATTGTGGTACTTACGTACAATGCAATATCACTCAGCAATGAAATCTATGTCATCAGGCCCGTAGCAGCATAATGAGTGGATTCAGGTACGATGATTGTAAGTGAAATAAGTCACACAGAAAAAGAAACATCATAAGATATGACTACTACACGGAATGTAAACTTGGCTACACAGGAACTGAATTACAAAACAGAACAGGGTCTCAAATGTTGAAAACCAACTTATGCTTGCTTAAGGGGAAAGGTGAGTTGGGGTGCTGCCTAAAACCAGAGATTGAAATTAGCACAGATACCGTTCCATAAGCCAAATATGTAATAGACAAGAGCTACTCCTTCCTCAACGAAGTGGACTCAACACCCCATATTAAACGCCTAAGAATATACCTGACTAGTAAGAATCTTAAAGCCTATGGATTTATATGTCTCCGAAAGAGAATCAAGCGTGTGGACAGCGGCATAAAGGCAGCAATGAAAGGATTGGTGAGGTTCGGTGAGCAAATGCAGACCCTTTGAAGTCATATTGCATGGTACCCATTCCTCGGGTCTCAACTCTCCAGGTTTATGGGATTCTTCCTTCAGCTAAAACGTGTATGTGGAACCCAGAGTATGATCCACCGTGGGATCGGGAAAGATGTTCCAATGTGTCTCAGTTTTCGTCCCCTGGTACTCCGGTGCAACATTCCAGACGCTTTACTAACACTCTCCCCACTTGGAGAGTCAGTGCCTTGAACCTCCTGTTGGCAATTTCTGCGTAAGATGTACAGGAATAGGGAGAACCAATGAGAGACTAGCTGGAGGTGTCTGGACGGGCAAATTTATCTTTCATTTCCCACCAGGAAGAGGAATTAACCAAAGGCTCAGCGTGCCATGCTGGAACAACACTAGGGTCTGAAGCAATCCTGCGGTGTTGCGGCCAGCTCACAAGAAAGCGAGTTGAAGAAAGGAGCTCAGGGGCACTGTAATTCACAAACCTGCAGACTTATAAATGACAGCTATCGTCCAAAAATATATTGAAGTAAGGCTGCCAAGAGCACTTGAAAGCGGGGCAGAATTGCAGGAAACCGATTTCAGGAGGTAGACTGGAATTGCATGTAAAGCATAGGAAAAGAGGCAGAACGTCCACAATGATGCACTTGGCCAAAAAGGGCGTATGCGTTTTTTCCTGAATATATTCAGGAAAAAACGCATACGCCCTTTTTGGCCAACCAAGCAAGCTTGCAAAGGAAATCTGCACTACAATGAAGTCTCACTTCCCCCCGGCCAACAGGGCCATCTGAAAAAAGTGTAAAATCCAGAAAGGCAGGACAGGCCATGGAGAACTGGGAGCCTTGTTATGTTGATGGGTGGGATGTAAATTGCCAACAGCCACTCCTGAGAAGAGTATGGTGTTTCCTGAAACATCCAAAAAACAAAGCAACAGAGCCTAGGGCACTTCGTCTTATAGTCCTATAACTTAGGGAAATTAAAATCAAAACAACACAGCCACCCCAAAGTTTGGGACGGCTCTGTTTACAAGAACCTCGTTTACGGTATAAGTTCAATGTCGCAGAAAGCGAAAAATGGATAAAGATGTTGTGGTACTTACGTCCAATGCAATATCACTCAGCAATGAAATCTATGTCATCAGGCCCATAGCAGCATAATGAGTGGATTCAGGTACGATGATTCTAAGTGAAATAAGTCACACAGAAAAAGAAACATCATAAGATATGACTACCACACGGAATGTAAACTTAGCTACACAGGAACTGAATTACAAAACAGAACAGGGTCTCAAATGTTGAAAACCAACTTATGCTTGCTTAAGGGGAAAGGTGTGTTGGGGTGCTGCATAAAACCAGAGATTGAAATTACCACAGATACCGTTCCATAAGCCAAATATGTAATAGACAAGAGCTACTCCTTGCTCAACGAAGTGGACTCAACACCCCATATTAAACGCCTAAGAATATAACTGACTAGTAAGAATCTTAAAACCTATAGATTTATATGTCTCCAAAAGAGAATCAAGCGTGTGGACAATGGCATAAACGCAGCAGTGATAGCATTGGTGAGGTTCTGTGAGCAAATGCAGACCCTTTGAAGTCATATTGCATGGGACCCATTCCATGGGTCTCAACTCAACAGGTTTAAGGGATTCTTCCTTCAGCTAAAACATGCATGTGGAACCCAGAGTATGATCCACCGTGTGATCGGGAAACGTGTTCAAATGTGTCTCAGTTTTCGTCCGCTGGTACTCGGGTGCAACATTCCAGACGCTTTATTAACACTCTCCCCACTTGGAGAGTCAGTGCCTTTAACCTCCTGTTTGGCCCAGTTTGCAATTTCTGCGTAAGATGAACTAGAATAGGGAGATCCAATGAGAGACTAGCTGGAGGTGTCTGGACGGGCAAATTTAACTCTCATTTCCCACTAGGAAGAGGAATTAACCAAAGGCTCAGCGTGCCATGCCGGAACCACACTAGGGCCTGAAGCAATCCTGCGGTGTTGTGGTCAGCTCACATGAAAGCGAGTTGAAGAAAGGAGCTCAGGGGCACTGTAATTCACAAACCTGCAGACTTATAAATGACAGCTATCGTCCAAAAATATACTGAAGTAAGGCTGCCAAGAGGACTTGAAAGCGGGGCAGAATTGCAGGAAACCGATTTCAGGAGGTAGGCTGCAATTGCATGTAAAGCATAGGAAAAGAGGCAGAACGTCCACAATGATGCACTTGGCCAAAAAGGGCGTATGCGTTTTTTCCTGAGTATATTCAGGAAAAAACGCATACGCAATTTCTGGCCAACCAAGCAAGCTTGCAAAGGAAATCTGCACTACAATGAAGTCTCACTGCCCCCCGGTCAAAAGGGCCATCTGAAAAAAGTGTAAAATCCAGAAAGGCAGGACAGGCCATGGAGAACTGGGAGCCTTGTTATGCTGATGGGCGGGATGTAAATTGCCAACAGCCACTCTGGAGAACTGTATGGTGTTTCCTGAAGCATCCAAAAAACAAAGCAACAGAGCCTAGGGCACTTCCTCTTATAGTCCTATAACTTATGGAAATTAAAATCAAAAAGAAACAGCCACCCCAAAGTTTGGGATGGCTCTGTTTACAAGAACCTCGTTTACAGTACAAGTTCAAGGTTGCAGAAAGCGAAAAGTGGATAAAGAAGTTGTGGTACTTACGTACAATGCAATATCACTCAGCAATGAAATATATGTCCTCAGGCCCGTAGCAACATAATGAGTGGATTCAGGTACGATGATTCTAAGTGAAATAAGTCACACAGAAAAATAAACATCATAAGATATCACTACTACACGGAATGTAAACTTGGCTACACAGAAACTGAATTACAAAACAGAACAGGGTCTCAAATGAAGAAAACCAACTTATGCTTGCTTAAGGGGAAGTTGAGTTGGGGTGCTGCCTAAATCCAGAGATTGAAATTAGCACAGATACCGTTCCATAAGCCAAATATGTAATAGACAAGAGCTAATCCTTGCTCAACGAAGTGGACTCAGCACCCCATATTAAACGCCTAAGAATATACCTGACTAGTAAGAATCTTACAGCCTATGGATTTTTATATCTCCAAAAGAGAATCAAGTGTGTGTACAGCGGCATAAACGCAGCAGTGATAGGATTGGTGAGGTTCGGTGAGCAAATGCAGACCCTTTGAAGTCATATTGCATGGTACCCATTCCACGGGTCTCAACTCTCCAGGTTTATGGGATTCTTCCTTCAGGTAAAACGTGCATGTGGAACCCAGAGTATGATCCACCGTGTGATCGGGAAACATGTTCAAATGTGTCTCAGTTTTCGTCCCCTGGTACTCGGGTGCAACATTCCAGACGCTTTACTAACACTCTCCCGACTTGGAGAGTCAGTGCCTTTAACCTCCTGTTTGGCCCAGTTGGCAATTTCTGCGTAAGATGAACTGGAATAGGGAGAACCAATGAGAGACTAGCTGGAGGTGTCTCGACGGGCAAATTTAACTCTCATTTCCCACCAGGAAGAGGAATTAACCAAAGGCTCAGCGTGCCATGCCGGAACCACACTAGGGCATGAAGCAATCCTGCGGTGTTGCGGCCATCTCAGAAGAAAGCGAGTTGAAGAAAGGAGCTCAGGGGCACTGTAATTCACAAACCTGCAGACTGATAAATGACAGCTATCGTCCAAAAATATATTGAAGTAAGGCTGCCAACAGGACTTGAAAGCGGGGCAGAATTGCAGGAAACCGATTTCAGGAGGTAGACTGGAATTGCATGTAAAGCATAGGAAAAGAGGCAGAACGTCCACAATGATGCACTTGGCCAAAAAGGGCGTATGCGTTTTTTCCTGAATATATTCAGGAAAAAACGCATACGCACTTTTTGGCCAACCAAGCAAGCTTGCAAAGGAAATCTGCACTACAATGAAGTCTCACTGACCCCGGGTCAAAAGGGCCATCTGAAAAAAGTGTAAAATCCAGAAAGGCAGGACAGGCCATGGAGAACTGGGAGCCTTGTTATGCTGATGGGCGGGATGTAAATTGCCAACAGCCACTCTGGAGAAGTGTATGGTGTTTCCTGAAACACCCAAAAAACAAAGCAACAGAGCCTAGGGCACTTCGTCTTATAGTCCTATAACTTAGGGAAATTAAAATCAAAACAACACAGCCACCCCAAAGTTTGGGACGGCTCTGTTTACAAGAACCTCGTTTACGGTACAAGTTCAATGTCGCAGAAAGCGAAAAATGGATAAAGATATTGTGGTACTTACGTACAATGCAATATCACTCAGCAATGAAATCTATGTCATCAGGCCCGTAGCAGCATAATGAGTGGATTCAGGTACGATGATTGTAAGTGAAATAAGTCACACAGAAAAAGAAACATCATAAGATATGACTACTACACGGAATGTAAACTTGGCTACACAGGAACTGAATTACAAAACAGAACAAGGTCTCAAATGTTGAAAACCAACTTATGCTTGCTTAAGGGGAAAGGTGAGTTGGGGTGCTGCCTAAAACCAGAGATTGAAATTAGCACAGATACCGTTCCATAAGCCAAATATGTAATAGACAAGAGCTACTCCTTCCTCAACGAAGTGGACTCAACACCCCATATTAAACGCCTAAGTATATACCTGACTAGTAAGAATCTTAAACCTATGGATTTATATATCTCCGAAAGAGAATCAAGCGTGTGGACAGCGGCATAAAGGCAGCAATGAAAGGATTGGTGAGGTTCGGTGAGCAAATGCAGACCCTTTGAAGTCATATTGCATGGTACCCATTCCTCGGGTCTCAACTCTCCAGGTTTATGGGATTCTTCCTTCAGCTAAAACGTGTATGTGGAACCCAGAGTATGATCCACCGTGTGATCGGGAAAGGTGTTCCAATGTGTCTCAGTTTTCGTCCCCTGGTACTCCGGTGCAACATTCCAGACGCTTTACTAACACTCTCCCCACTTGGAGAGTCAGTGCCTTGAACCTCCTGTTGGCTATTTCTGCGTAAGATGTACAGGAATAGGGAGAACCAATGAGAGACTAGCTGGAGGTGTCTGGACGGGCAAATTTATCTTTCATTTCCCACCAGGAAGAGGAATTAACCAAAGGCTCAGCGTGCCATGCTGGAACAACACTAGGGTCTGAAGCAATCCTGCGGTGTTGCGGCCAGCTCACAAGAAAGCGAGTTGAAGAAAGGAGCTCAGGGGCACTGTAATTCACAAACCTGCAGACTTATAAATGACAGCTATCGTCCAAAAATATATTGAAGTAAGGCTGCCAAGAGCACTTGAAAGCGGGGCAGAATTGCAGGAAACCGATTTCAGGAGGTAGACTGGAATTGCATGTAAAGCATAGGAAAAGAGGCAGAACGTCCACAATGATGCACTTGGCCAAAAAGGGTGTATGCGTTTTTTCCTGAATATATTCAGGAAAAAACGCATACGCACTTTTTGGCCAACCAAGCAAGCTTGCAAAGGAAATCTGCACTACAATGAAGTCTCACTTCCCCCCGGCCAACAGGGCCATCTGAAAAAAGTGTAAAATCCAGAAAGGCAGGACAGGCCATGGAGAACTGGGAGCCTTGTTATGTTGATGGGTGGGATGTAAATTGCCAACAGCCACTCTGGAGAAGAGTATGGTGTTTCCTGAAACATCCAAAAAACAAAGCAACAGAGCCTAGGGCACTTCCTCTTATAGTCCTATAACTTAGGGAAATTAAAATCAAAACAACACAGCCACCCCAAAGTTTGGGACGGCTCTGTTTACAAGAACCTCGTTTACGGTATAAGTTCAATGTCGCAGAAAGCGAAAAATGGATAAAGATGTTGTGGTACTTACGTCCAATGCAATATCACTCAGCAATGAAATCTATGTCATCAGGCCCATAGCAGCATAATGAGTGGATTCAGGTACGATGATTCTAAGTGAAATAAGTCACACAGAAAAAGAAACATCATAAGATATCACTACTACACGGAATGTAAACTTAGCTACACAGGAACTGAATTACAAAACAGAACAGGGTCTCAAATGTCGAAAACCAACTTATGCTTGCTTAAGGGGAAAGGTGTGTTGGGGTGCTGCATAAAACCAGAGATTGAAATTACCACAGATACCGTTCCATAAGCCAAATATGTAATAGACAAGAGCTACTCCTTGCTCAACGAAGTGGACTCAACACCCCATATTAAACGCCTAAGAATATAACTGACTAGTAAGAATCTTAAAACCTATAGATTTATATGTCTCCAAAAGAGAATCAAGCGTGTGGACAATGGCATAAACGCAGCAGTGATAGCATTGGTGAGGTTCTGTGAGCAAATGCAGACCCTTTGAAGTCATATTGCATGGGACCCATTCCATGGGTCTCAACTCAACAGGTTTAAGGGATTCTTCCTTCAGCTAAAACATGCATGTGGAACCCAGAGTATGATCCACCGTGTGATCGGGAAACGTGTTCAAATGTGTCTCAGTTTTCGTCCGCTGGTACTCGGGTGCAACATTCCAGACGCTTTATTAACACTCTCCCCACTTGGAGAGTCAGTGCCTTTAACCTCCTGTTTGGCCCAGTTTGCAATTTCTGCGTAAGATGAACTGGAATAGGGAGATCCAATGAGAGACTAGCTGGAGGTGTCTGGACGGGCAAATTTAACTCTCATTTCCCACCAGGAAGAGGAATTAACCAAAGGCTCAGCGTGCCATGCCGGAACCACACTAGGGTCTGAAGCAATCCTGCGGTGTTGCGGCCATCTCTGAAGAAAGCGAGTTGAAGAAAGGAGCTCAGGGGCACTGTAATTCACAAACCTGCAGACTGATAAATGACAGCTATCGTCCAAAAATATATTGAAGTAAGGCTGCCAACAGGACTTGAAAGCGGGGCAGAATTGCAGGAAACCGACTTCAGGAGGTAGACTGGAATTGCATGAAAAGCATAGGAAAAGAGGCAGAACGTCCACAATGATGCACTTGGCCAAAAAGGGCGTATGCGTTTTTTCCTGAATATATTCAGGAAAAAACGCATACGCACTTTTTGGCCAACCAAGCAAGCTTGCAAAGGAAATCTGCACTACAATGAAGTCTCACTTCCCCCCTGTCAAAAGGGCCATCTGAAAAATGTGTAAAATCCAGAAAGGCAGGACAGGCCATGGAGAACTGGGAGCCTTGTTATGCTGATGGGCGGGATGTAAATTGCCAACAGCCACTCGGGAGAAGTGTATGGTGTTTCCTGAAACATCTAAAAAACAAAGCAACAGAGCCTGGGGCACTTCCACTTATGGTCCTATAGCTTAGGGAAATTAAAATAAAAAAGACACAGCCACCCCAAAGTTTGGGACGGCTCGTTTACGGTACAAGTTCAATATCGCAGAAAGCGCAAAATGGATAAAGAAGTTGTGGTACTTACGTACAATGCAATATCACTCAGCAATGACATCTGTGTCATCAGGCCCGTAGCAGCATAATGAGTGGATTCAGGTATGATGATTCTAACTGAAATAAGTCACACAGAAAAAGAAACATCATAAGATATCACTACTACACGGAATGTAAACTTGGCTACACAGGAACTGAATTACAAAACAGAACAGGGTCTCAAATGAAGAAAACCAACTTATGCTTGCTTAAGGGGAAGTTGAGTTGGGGTGCTGCCTAAATCCAGAGATTGAAATTAGCACAGATACCGTTCCATAAGCCAAATATGTAATAGACAAGAGCTAATCCTTGCTCAACGAAGTGGACTCAGCACCCCATATTAAACGCCTAAGAATATACCTGACTAGTAAGAATCTTACAGCCTATGGATTTTTATATCTCCAAAAGAGAATCAAGTGTGTGTACAGCGGCATAAACGCAGCAGTGATAGGATTGGTGAGGTTCGGTGAGCAAATGCAGACCCTTTGAAGTCATATTGCATGGTACCCATTCCACGGGTCTCAACTCTCCAGGTTTATGGGATTCTTCCTTCAGGTAAAACGTGCATGTGGAACCCAGAGTATGATCCACCGTGTGATCGGGAAACATGTTCAAATGTGTCTCAGTTTTCGTCCCCTGGTACTCGGGTGCAACATTCCAGACGCTTTACTAACACTCTCCAGACTTGGAGAGTCAGTGCCTTTAACCTCCTGTTTGGCCCAGTTGGCAATTTCTGCGGAAGGTGAACAGGAATAGGGAGAACCAATGAGAGACTAGCTGCAGGTGTCTCGACGGGCAAATTTAACTCTCATTTCCCACCAGGAAGAGGAATTAACCAAAGGCTCAGCGTGCCGTGCCGGAACCACACTAAGGCCTGAAGCAATCCTGCAGTGTTGCGGCCAGCTCACAAGAAAGTGAGTTGAAGAAAGGAGCTCAGGGCCACTCTCATTCACAAACATGCAGAGTTATAAATGACAGCTCTCGTCCAAAAATATATTGAAGTAAGGCTGCCAAGAGGACTTGAAAGCGGGGCAGAATTGCAGGAACCCGATTTCAGGAGGTAGACTGGAATTGCATGTAAAGCATAGGAAAAGAGGCAGAACGTCCACAATGATGCACTTGGACAAAAAGGGCGTATGCGTTTTTTCCTGAATATATTCAGGAAAAAACGCATACGCCCTTTTTGGCCAACCAAGCAAGCTTGCAAAGGAAATCTGCACTACAATGAAGTCTCACTTCCCCCCTGTCAAAAGGGCCATCTGAAAAAAGTGTAAAATCCAGAAAGGCAGGACAGGCCATGGAGAACTGGGAGCCTTGTTATGCTGATGGGCGGGATGTAAATTGCCAACAGCCACTCTGGAGCAGTGTATGGTGTTTCCTGAAACACCCAAAAAACAAAGCAACAGAGCCTAGGGCACTTCGTCTTATAGTCCTATAACTTAGGGAAATTAAAATCAAAAAGACACAGCCACCCCAAAGTTTGGGACGGCTCTGTTTACAAGAACCTCGTTTACGGTACAAGTTCAATGTCGCAGAAAGCGAAAAATGTATAAAGATATTGTGGTACTTACGTACAATGCAATATCACTCAGCAATGAAATCTATGTCATCAGGCCCGTAGCAGCATAATGAGTGGATTCAGGTACGATGATTGTAAGTGAAATAAGTCACACAGAAAAAGAAACATCATAAGATATGACTACTACACGGAATGTAAACTTGGCTACACAGGAACTGAATTACAAAACAGAACAGGGTCTCAAATGTTGAAAACCAACTTATGCTTGCTTAAGGGGAAAGGTGAGTTGGGGTGCTGCCTAAAACCAGAGATTGAAATTAGCACAGATACCGTTCCATAAGCCAAATATGTAATAGACAAGAGCTACTCCTTCCTCAACGAAGTGGACTCAACACCCCATATTAAACGCCTAAGAGTATACCTGACTAGTAAGAATCTTAAAGCCTATGGATTTATATGTCTCCGAAAGAGAATCAAGCGTGTGGACAGCGGCATAAAGGCAGCAATGAAAGGATTGGTGAGGTTCGGTGAGCAAATGAAGACCCTTTGAAGTCATATTGCATGGTACCCATTCCACGGGTCTCAACTCTCCAGGTTTAAGGGATTCTTCCTTCAGCTAAAACATGCATGTGGAACCCAGAGTATGATCCACCCTAAACCTACCCCGAAGCCTTACCCTAACCCCTCCCCTAATCCTAACCCATATGCTAAAACTAACCAGTGCCTTGACACGTACACTCCCCCTAAACCATTCTCGTACCCTCACCTGGACCATAAACTGTCCCCGTCCCCTGACACCAACCCTAGCCTGAACACTAACCCTAACCCTTCCCCTCAGCCTTCCCCTAATCCTAAGCCGTACGCTAACACTAACCCATGCCCTCACACGTATGCTCCCCCTAAACCGTTGTCGTACTCTCACCTGGACCCTAAACCGTCCCCGTCCCCTAACCCTAACCCTAGCCCGAACCCTAAACCTAACCCTTCCCCGAAGCCTTCCCCTCACCCGTCCCCTACTCCTAACCCGTACGCTTACACTAAACTGTACCTTCACACGTACGCTCACCCTAAACCATTGTCATACACTCACCTGGACCCTAAACCATCCCCGTCCCCTAACCCTAACCCTAGCCCGAACCCAAACCCTAACCATTCCCCGAAGCCTTCCCCTCACCCGTTCCCTAATCCTAACCAATACGCTAACACTAACCATGCCCTCACACATACACTCCCCCTAAACCGTTGTCGTACCCTCACCTGGACCCTAAACCGTCCCCGTCCACTAACCCTAACCCTAGCCCGAACCCTAACCCTAACCCTTCCCCGAAGCATTCCCCTCACCCGTCCCCTAAACCTAAACCGTATGCTAACACTAACCCGTGCCCTCACACGTACGCTGCCCCTAAACCGTTGTCGTACCCTAACCTGGACCCTAAACCGTGCCCGTCCCCTAACCCTAACCGTAGCCCGAACCCTAAACCTAACCCTTCCCCGAAGCCTTCCCCTCACCCGTCCACTAATCCTAACCCGTACGCTAACAGTAACCCGTGTCCTCACACGTACGCTCCCCCTAAACCGATGTCCTACCCTCACCTGGACACTAAATCGTCCCCGTCCCCTAACCATAACCCTAGCCCGGACCCTAACACTAATCATTCTCCGAAGCCTTCCCCTCACCCGTCCTCTAATCCTATCCCGTACGCTAACACTAATCCGTTCCCTCACAAGTACGCTCCCCCTAAACCATTGTCGTACCCTCACCTGGACCCTAAATGGTCCTCATCCCCTAACCCTAGCGCGAACCCTAACCCTAACCGTTCCCCGAAGCCATCTCCTCACCCGTCCCCAAATCCTAACCCGTACGCTAACAGTAACCCGTGCCCTCACATGTTCGCTCCCCCTAAACCGTTGTCGTACCCTCACCAGGACCATAAACCGTCCCCATCCCCTAACCCTAACCCTAGCCCGGACCCTAACCCTAACCCTTGCCCGAAGCCTTCCCCTCACCCGTCCACTAATCCTAAACCGTACGCTAAGAATAAACCGTGTCCTCACACGTACGCTCCCCCTAAAGCATTGTCGTACCCTCACCTGGACCCTAAACCGTCCCCGTCCCCTAACCATAACCCTAGCTCGAACCCTAAACCTAACACTTCCACGAAGCCTTCCCCTCTACCGTCCCCTAATCCTAACCCGTACGCTAACACTAACCCGTGCCCTCACACGTACGCTCCCCCTAAACCGTTGTCGTACCCTCACCTGGACCCTAAACCGTGCCCGTCCCCTAACCCTAATCCTAGCCCGAAACCTAACCCTAATACTTCCCCAAAGCCTTCCCCTCACCCGTCCCCATATCCTAACCCGTACGCTAACAGTAACCCGTGCCCTCACACGTACGCTCCCCCTAAACCGTTGTCGTACCATCTGCTTGACCCTAAACCGTCCCCGTCCACTAAACCTAACCCTAGCCAGAACCCTAAACTTAACCCTTCGCCGAAGCCTTCCCCTCACCCGTCCCCTAATCCTAACCCGTACGCTAACACTAATCCATGCCCTCACACGTACGCTCACCCTAAAATGTTGTCGTACACTCACCTGGACCCTAAACCGTTCCCGTCCCCTAACCTTAACCCTAGTCTGAACCCTAACCCTAACACTTCCCTGAAGCCTTCCCCTCACCCGTCCCCTAATCCTAACCCGTACACTAACAGTAACCCATGCCCTCACACGTACGCTCCCCCTAAACCGTTGTCCTACCCTCACCTGGACCCTAAACCGTCCCCGTCACCTAACCCTAACCCTAGCACGAACCCTAACCCTAACACTTCCCTGAAGCCTTCCCCTCACCCGTCCCCTAATCCTAACCCATACGCTAACACAAACCCGTGTCCTCACACGTACGCTACACCTAAACCGTTGTCGTACCCTCACCTGTACCGTAAACCGTCCCCGTCTCGTAACAAAAACCCTAGCACGAACCCTAACCCTAACCCATCCCGAAGCCTTCCCCTCATCCGTCCCCTAATGCTAACCCGTACGCTAACACTAACCCATGCACTCACACGTACACTCCCCCTAAACCGTTGTTGTACCCTCACCTGGACCCTAAATCGTCCCCATCCCCTAACCCTAGCCCGAACCCTAACCCTAACCCTTCCCGAAGCCTTCCCCTCACCCGTCCCCTAATCCTAACCCGTACGCTAACAGTAACCCATGCCCTCACACGTACGCTCCCCCTAAACCGTTGTCCTATACTCACCTGGACCCTAAACCATCCCCGTCCGCTAACCCTAACCCTAGCCCGAACCCTAAACCTAACACTTCCCCGAAGCATTCCTCTCAACCGTCCTCTAATCCAAACACGTACGCTAACACTAACACATGCCCTCACATGTATGCTCCCCCTAAACCGTTCTCGTACCCTCACCTGGACCCTAAACCGTCCCCGTCCCCTAACCCTAGCCCTAGCCCGAACCCTAACCCTAACCCTTCCCAGAAGCCTTCCCCTCACCCGTCCCCTAATCCTAACACGTACACTAACACTAACCCATGCCCTCACACGTACACTACCCTAAACCATTGTCGTACCCTCATCTGGACCCTAAACCGTCCCCGTCCCCTAACCCTAACCCTAGCCCGAACCCTAACCCTAACAATTCTCGAAGCCTTCCCCTCACTCGTCCTCAAATCCTAACCCGTACGCTAACAGTAACCCATGCCCTCACACGTACGCTCCCCTTAAACCATTGTCCTACCCTCACCTGGACCCTAAATCGTCCCCGTCCCCTAACCCTAGCCCGAACCCTAACCCTAACATTTCCCGAAGCCTTCCCCTCACCCGTCCCCTAACCCTAACCCGTACGCTAACACTAACGCGTGCTCTCACACGTACGCTCCCCCTAAACCGCTGTCGTGCCCTCACCTGGACCCTAATCCTAGCCAGAATCCTAACCCTAACCCTGGCCCGAACCCTAACCCTAACACTTCCCCGAAGCCTTCTCCTCACCCGTCCCCTAATCCTAACACGTACGCTAACACTAACCCGTGCCCTCTCACGTACGCTCCCCCTAAACCGATGTCATACCCTCACCTAGACCCTAAAACATCCCCGGCCCCTATCCCTAACCCTAGCCCGAACCCTAACCGTAACCCTTCCACGAAGCCTTCCCCTCACCCGTCCCCTAATCCTACCCCGTATGCTAAAACTAATCCGTGCCCTCACACGTACGCTCCCCCTGAACCGCTCTCGTACCCTCACCTGGACCCTAAACCGTCCCCGTCCCCTAACCCTAAACCTAGCCCGAACCCTAACCCTAACCCTTCCCCGAAGCCTTCCCCTCACCCGTCCACTAATCCTACTCTGTACGCTAACACTAATCCGTGCCCTCACACTTACGCTCCCCCTGAACCGCTGTCGTACCCTCACCTGGACCCTAAACCGTCCCCGTCCCCTAACCCTAACCCTGGCCCGAACCCTAACCATAACACTTCCCCGAAGCCTTCCCTTCACACGTCCCCTAATCCTAACCCGTACACTAACACTAACCTGTGCCCTCACACGTACGCTCCCCCTAAACCGTTGTCGTACCCTCACCTGGACCCTAAAAAGTCCCCGTCCGCTAACCCTGACCTTAGCCCGAATCCCTAACCCTAACACTTCCCCGAAGCCTTCTCCTCACCCGTCCCCTAATCCTAACCCGTACGCTAACACTAACCCATGCCTTCAAACGTACGCTCCCCCTAAACCGTTGTCGTACCCTCACCTGGACCCTAAACCATCCCCGTCCCCTAACCTTAACCCTAGTCCGAACCCTAACCCTTCCCCGAAGCCTTCCCCTCACCCGTCCCCTAATCCTAACCCGTACGCTAACACTAATCCGTGCCTTCACACGTACGCTCCCCCTAAACCGTTGTCGTACCATCACCTGGACCCTAAACTAGCCCGAATCCTAACACTAACCCTACACCAAACCCTAACCCTAACACTTCTCAGAAGCCTTCCCCTCACCCGTTCCCTAATCCTAACCCGTACGCTAACACTAACCCGTGCCCTCACGTACGCTCCCCCTAAACCATTGTCGTTCCCTCACCTGGACCCTAAACCGTCCCCATCACCTAACCCTAACCCTAGCCCGAACCCTAACCATAACCCTTCCGCGAAGCCTTCCCCTCAACCGTCCCCTAAACCTACCCCGTACGCTAACACTAATCCGTGCCCTCACACGTACGCTCCCCCTGAACCGCTGTCGTACCCTCACCTGGACCCTAAACCGTCCCCTTCCCCTAACCCTAACCCTAACCCGAACCCTAATCCTAATACTTCCCCGAAGCCTTCCACTCACACGTCCCATAATCCTAACCCGTACGCTAACACTAACCTGTGCCCTCACACGTACGCTCCCTCTAAACCGTTGTCGTACACTCACCTGGACCATAAACCATCCCCGTCCCCTAACCCTAACCTTAGCCAGAACCATAACCCTAACACTTCCCCGAAGCATTCCCCTCACCCGTCCCCTAAACCTAAACCGTATGCTAACACTAACCCGTGCCCTCACACGTACGCTGCCCCTAAACCGTTGTCGTACCCTAATTGGACCCTAAACCGTGCCCGTCCCCTAACCCTAACCGTAGCCCGAACCCTAAACCTAACCCTTCCCCGAAGCCTTCCCCTCACCCGTCCACTAATCCTAACCCGTACGCTAACAGAAACCCGTGTCCTCACACGTACGCTCCCCCTAAACCGATGTCCTACACTCACCTGGACACTAAATCGTCCCCGTCCCCTAACCATAACCCTAGCCCGGACCCTAACACTAATCATTCTCCGAAGCCTTCCCCTCACCCGTCCTCTAATCCTATCCCGTACGCTAACACTAATCCGTTCCCTCACAAGTACGCTCCCCCTAAACCGTTGTCGTACCCTCACCTGGACCCTAAATGGTCCTCATCCCCTAACCCTAGCGCGAACCCTAACCCTAACCGTTCCCCGAAGCCTTCTCCTCACCCGTCCCGAAATCCTAACCCGTACGCTAACAGTAACACGTGCCCTCACATGTACGCTCCCCCTAAACCGTTGTCGTACCCTCACCTGGACCCTAAACCGTCCCCATCCCCTAACCCTAATCCTAGCCCGGACCCTAACCCTAACCCTTCCCCGAAGCCTTCCCCTCACCCGTCCACTAATCCTAACCCGTACGCTAAAAATAAACCGTGTCCTCACACGTACGCTCCCCCTAAAGCGTTGTCGTACCCTCACCTGGAACCTAAACCATCCCCGTCCCCTAACCATAACCCTAGCTCGAACCCTAAACCTAACACTTCCACGAAGCCTTCCCCTCTACCGTCCCCTAATCCTAACCCGTACGCTAACACTAACCCGTGCCCTCACACGTACGCTCCCCCTAAACCGTTGTCGTACCCTCACCTGGACCCTAAACCGTGCCCGTCCCCTAACCCTAATCCTAGCCCGAAACCTAACCCTAATACTTCCCCAAAGCCTTCCCCTCACCCGTCCCCATATCCTAACCCGTACGCTAACAGTAACCCGTGCCCTCACACGTACGCTCCCCCTAAACCGTTGTCGTACCGTCTGCTGGACCCTAAACCGTCCCCGTCCACTAAACCTAACCCTAGACAGAACCCTAAACTTAACCCTTCGCTGAAGCCTTCCCCTCACCCGTCCCCTAATCCTAACCCGTACGCTAACACTAATCCATGCCCTCACACGTACGCTCACCCTAAAGTGTTGTCGTACACTCACCTGGACCCTAAACCGTTCCCGTCCCCTAACCTTAACCCTAGTCTGAACCCTAACCCTAACACTTCCCTGAAGCCTTCCCCTCACCCGTCCCCTAATCCTAACCCGTACACTAACAGTAACCCATGCCCTCACACGTACGCTCCCCCTAAACCGTTGTCCTACCCTCACCTGGACCCTAAACCGTCCCCGTCACCTAACCCTAACCCTAGCACGAAACTAACCCTAACCCTTCCCTGAAGCCTTCCCCTCACCGGTCCCCTAATCCTAACCCGTACGCTAACTCTAACCCGTGCCATCACACGTACGCTCCCTCTAAACCGTTGTCGTACCCTCACCTGGACCCTAAACCGTCCCCGTCCCCTAACACTAACTCTAGCCCTGACCCTAACCCTAACACTTCCCCGAAGCCTTCCCCTCACCCGTCTCCTAATCCTAACCCATACGTTAACACAAACCCGTGTCCTCACACGTACGCTACACCTAAACCGTTGTCGTACCCTCACCTGCACCGTAAACCGTCCCCGTCTCGTAACAAAAACCCTAGCACGAACCCTAACCCTAACCCATCCCGAAGCCTTCCCCTCATCCGTCCCCTAATGCTAACCCGTACGCTAACACTAACCCGTGCACTCACACGTACACTCCCCCTAAACCGTTGTCGTACCCTCACCTGGACCCTAAATCGTCCCCATCCCCTAACCCTAGCCCGAACCCTAACCCTAACCCTTCCCGAAGCCTTCCCCTCACCCGTCCCCTAATCCTAACCCGTACGCTAACAGTAACCCATGCCCTCACACGTACGCTCCCCCTAAACCGTTGTCCTATACTCACCTGGACCCTAAACCATCCCCGTCCGCTAACCTTAACCCTAGCCCGAACCCTAAACCTAACACTTCCCCGAAGCATTCCCCTCACCCGTCCTCTAATCCAAACCCGTACGCTAACACTAACACATGCCCTCACATGTATGCTCCCCCTAAACCGTTGTCATACCCTCACCTGGACCCTAAACCGTCCCCGTCCCCTAACCCTAACCCTAGCCCGAACCCTAACCCTAACCCTTCCCAGAAGCCTTCCCCTCACCCGTCCCCTAATCCTAACACGTACACTAACACTAACCCATGCCCTCACACGTACACTACCCTAAACCATTGTCGTACCCTCATCTGGACCCTAAACCGTCCCCGTCCCCTAACCCTAACCCTAGCCCGAACCCTAACCCTAACATTTCTCGAAGCCTTCCCCTCACCCGTCCTCAAATCCTAACCCGTACGCTAACAGTAACCCATGCCCTCACACGTACGCTCCCCTTAAACCGTTGTCCTACCCTCACCTGGACCCTAAATCGTCCCCGTCCCCTAACCCTAGCCCGAACCCTAACCCTAACATTTCCCGAAGCCTTCCCCTCACCCGTCCCCTAACCCTAACCCGTACGCTAACACTAATGCGTGCTCTCACACGTACGCTCCCCCTAAACCGCTGTCGTGCCCTCACCTGGACCCTAAACCTAGCCAGAATCCTAACCCTAACCCTGGCCCGAACCCTAACCCTAACACTTCCCCGAAGCCTTCTCCTCACCCGTCCCCTAATCCTAACACGTACGCTAACACTAACCCGTGCCCTCTCACGTACGCTCCCCCTAAACCGATGTCGTACCCTCACCTAGACCCTAAAACATCCCCGGCCCCTATCCCTAACCCTAGCCCGAACCCTAACCGTAACCCTTCCGCGAAGCCTTCCCCTCACCCGTCCCCTAATCCTACCCCGTATGCTAAAACTAATCCGTGCCCTCACACGTACGCTCCCCCTGAACCGCTCTCGTACCCTCACCTGGACCCTTAACCGTCCCCGTCCCCTAACCCTAAACCTAGCCCGAACCCTAACCCTAACCCTTCCCCGAAGCCTTCCCCTCACCCGTCCACTAATCCTACTCTGTACGCTAACACTAATCCGTGCCCTCACACTTACGCTCCCCCTGAACCGCTGTCGTACCCTCACCTGGACCCTAAACCGTCCCCGTCCCCTAACCCTAACCCTGGCCCGAATCCTAACCATAACACTTCCCCGAAGCCTTCCCTTCACACGTCCCCTAATCCTAACCCGTACACTAACACTAACCTGTGCCCTCACACGTACGCTCCCCCTAAACGGTTGTCGTACCCTCACCTGGACCCTAAACCGTCCCCGTCCGCTAACCCTGACCTTAGCCCGAATCCCTAACCCTAACACTTCCCCGAAGCCTTCTCCTCACCCGTCCCCTAATCCTAACCCGTACGCTAACACTAACCCATGCCTTCAAACATACGCTCCCCCTAAACCGTTGTCGTACCCTCACCTGGACCCTAAACCATCCCCGTCCCCTAACCTTAACCCTAGTCCGAACCCTAACCCTTCCCCGAAGGCTTCCCCTCACCAGTCCCCTAATCCTAACCCGTACGCTAACACTAATCCGTGCCTTCACACGTACGCTCCCCCTAAACCGTTGTCGTACCATCACCTGGACCCTAAACCTAGCCCGAATCCTAACACTAACCCTACACCGAACCCTAACCCTAACACTTCTCAGAAGCCTTCCCCTCACCCGTTCCCTAATCCTAACCCGTACGCTAACACTAACCCGTGCCCTCACGTACGCTCCCCCTAAACCATTGTCGTTCCCTCACCTGGACCCTAAACCGTCCCCATCACCTAACCCTAACCCTAGCCTGAACCCTAACCCTAACACTTCCGCGAAGCCTTCCCCTCAACCGTCCCCTAAACCTACCCCGTACGCTAACACTAATCTGTGCCCTCACACATACGCTCCCCCTGAACCGCTGTCGTACCCTCACCTGGACCCTAAACCGTCCCCTTCCCCTAACCCTAACCCTAACCCGAACACTAATCCTAATACTTCCCCGAAGCCTTCCACTCACACGTCCCATAATCCTAACCCGTACGCTAACACTAACCTGTGCCCTCACACGTACGCTCCCTCTAAACCTTTGTCGTACCATCACCTGGACCATAAACCATCCCCGTCCCCTAACCCTAACCTTAGCCAGAACCATAACCCTAACACTTCCCCGAAGCCTTCCCCTCACCCGTCCCCTAATCCTAACCCGTACACTAACACTAACGCGTGCCCTCACACGTACTCTCCCCCTAAACCGTTGTTTTACCCTCACCTGGACCCTAACCCTAGCCCGAACCCTAACCCTAACCCTAGGCCGATCCCTAACCCTAACCCTTTCCCGAAGCCTTCTCTTCACCCTTCCGCTAATCCTAACCAATATGCTAACACTAATACGTGCCCTCACTCGTACGCTCCCCCTGAACTTTTGTCGTACCCTCACCTGGACCCTAAACCGTCCCCGTCCCCGAACCCTAACCTAGCCCGAACAATAACCCTAAGCCTTCCCCGAAGCCTTCCACTCGCCTGTCCCCTAATCCTAACCCGTACGCTAAACCTAACCCTTGCCCTAACACGTACGTAGCCCCTGAACCGTTGTCGTACCCTAACCTGGACCCTAAACCGTCCCCGTCCCCTAACCCTAACCCTAGCCCGAACCCTAACCCTAACCCTTCCCTGAATCCTTCCCCTCACCCATCCCCTAACCTTAATCCTTACGCTAACACTAACCTGTGCGCTCACACGTACGCTCCCCCTAAATCGTTGTCGTACCCTCACCTGGACCCTAAACCGTCCCCGTCCCCTATACCTAACACTAGCCCGAACCCTAACACTAACCCTTCCCCGAAGCCTTCCCCTCAACCGTCCCCTAATCCTAACCCGTATGCTAACACTAACCCATGCCCTCACACGTATGCTCCCCATAAACCGTTATCGTACCCTCACCTGGACCCTAAACCGTCCCCGTCCCCTAACCCTAACCCTAGCCAGAACCCGAAACTTATCCCTTCCCCGAAGCCTTCCCCTCACCCGTCCCATAACCCTAACCCGTACGCTAACACTAACGCGTGCCGTCATACGTACGCTATCCCTAAACCGTTGTCGTACCCTCCCCTGGACCCTAAACCTAGCCGGAAACCTAACCCTAACCCTACACCGAACCCTAACCCTAACACTTCACCGAAGCCTTCCCCTCACCCGTTCCCTAATCATAACACGTACGCTAACACTAACCCATGCCTTCACACGTAAGCTCCCCCTAAACCATTGTCGTACCCTCACCTGGGCCCTAATCCGTCCCCGTCCCCAACCCTAACCCTAGCCGGAACCCTAACCCTAACCCTTCCCCGAAGCCTTCCGCTAACCCGTCCCCTAATCCTACCCCGTAGGCTAACACTAACCCGTGGCCTCACACGTACGCTCCCCCTGAACCGTTGTCGTACCCTCACCTGGACCCTAAACCGTCCCCGCCCCCTAACCCTAACCCTAGCCCGAACCCTAGCCCTGACCCTTACCCGAAGCCTTCCCCTCACACGTCTCCTAATTCTAACCCGTACGCTAACACTAACCCGTGCCATCATACGTACGCTCCCCCTAAACCGTTGTCGTACCCTCACCTGGACCCTAAACCGTCCCCGTCCCCTAACCCTAACAATAGCCCGAACCCTAACCCTAACCCTTCCCCGAAGCCTTCCCCTCACCCGTCCCCTAATCCTAACCCGTACGCTAACACTAACCTGTGCCCTCAGACGTACGCTCCCCCTGAACCGTTGTCGTACCCTCACCTGGACCCTAAACCGTCCCCGTCCCCTAAACCAAACCCTAGCCCGAACCCTAACCCTAAACCTTCCCCGAAGCCTTCCCCTCACCCGTCCCCTAATCCTAATCCGTACGCTAACACTAATCCGTGCCTTCACACGTACGCTCCCCCTAAACCGTTGTTGTACCCTCACCTGGACCCTAAACCTAGCCCGAATCCTAACCCTAACCCTACACCGAACCCTATCCCTAACACTTCCCCGAAGCCTTCCCCTCACCCGTTCCCTAATCCTAACCCGTACGCTAACACTAACCCGTGCCCTCACATGTACACTCCCCCTAAACCGTTGTCGTACCCTCACCTGGAACCTAAACCGTCCCCATCCCCTAACCCTAACCCTAGCCCGAACACTAACCCTATCCCTTCCCCGAAGCCTTCCCCTCACCCGTCCCTTAAACCTAACCCGTACGCTAACACTAACACGTGCCCTCACACATACGCGCCCCCTAAACCGTTGTCGTACCCTCACCTGGACCCTAAACCGTCCCCGTCCCCTAACCCTAACCCTAGCCCGAACCCTAACCCTAACGCTTCCTCGAAGCCTTCTCCTCACCCGTCCCCTAATCCTATCCCGTACGCTAACACTAACCCGTGCCCTCACACGTACCCTCCCCCTAAACCGTTGTCATACCCTCACCTAGACCCTATACCGTCGCCGTCCCCTAACCCTAACCCTAACCCGAAACCTAACACTAACCCTTCCCCGAAGCCTTCCCCTCACCCGTCCCCTAATCCTAACCCGTACGCAAACACTAACCCGTGCCCTCACACGTACCTTCCCCTAAACCGTTGTCGTACTCTCACCTGGACCCTAAACCGTCCCCGTCCCCTAACCCTAACCCTAGCCCGAACCCTAAACCTAACCCTTCCCCGAAGCCTTCCCCTCACCCGTCCCCTACTCCTAACCCGTACGCTTACACTAAACTGTACCTTCACACGTACGCTCACCCTAAACCATTGTCATACACTAACCTGGACCCTAAACCATCCCCGTCCCCTAACCCTAACCCTAGCCCGAACCCAAACACTAACCATTCCCCGAAGCCTTCCCCTCACCCGTTCCCTAATCCTAACCAGTACGCTAACACTAACCATGCCCTCACACATACACTCCCCCTAAACCGTTGTCGTACCATCACCTGGACCCTAAACCGTCCCCGTCCCCAAACCCTAACCCTAGCCCGAACCCTATTCCTAACACATCCCCGAAGCCTTCCCGTCACCCATCCTCTAATCCTAACCCGTATGCTAACACTAACCCGTGCCCTCACATGTACGCTCCCCCTAAACCGTTGTCGTACCCTCACCTTGACCCTAAACCGTCCCCGTCCCCTAACCCTAACCCTAGCCCTAACCCTAACCCTAACCCTTCCCCGAAGCATTCCCCTCACCCGTCCCCTAAACCTAAACCGTATGCTAACACTAACCCGTGCCCTCACACGTACGCTGCCCCTAAACCGTTGTCGTACCCTAACCTGGACCCTAAACCGTGCCCGTCCCCTAACCCTAACCGTAGCCCGAACCCTAAACCTAACCCTTCCCCGAAGCCTTCCCCTCACCCGTCCACTAATCCTAACCCGTACGCTAACAGTAACACGTGTCCTCACACGTACGCTCCCCCTAAACCGATGTCCTACCCTCACCTGGACACTAAATCGTCCCCGTCCCCTAACCATAACCCTAGCCCGGACCCTAACACTAATCATTCTCCGAAGCCTTCCCCTCACCCGTCCTCTAATCCTATCCCGTACGCTAACACTAATCTGTTCCCTCACAAGTACGCTCCCCCTAAACCGTTGTCGTACCCTCACCTGGACCCTAAACCGTCCCCGTACCCTAACGCTAACCCTAGCCCTAACCCGAAACTTAACCCTTCCCCAAAACATTTCCGTCACGGTCCCCTAATCCTAACCTTTACGCTAACACTAACTCGTGCCCTCACACGTATGCTCCCACTAAACGGTTGTCGTACCCTCACCTGGACCCTAAAACGTCCCCGTCCCCTAAACCTAACCCTAGCCCGAACCCTAACAATAACCCTTCCCCGAAGCCTTCCACTTACCCGTCCCCTAATCCTAAGCCGTACGCTTACACTAACTCGTGCCCTCACACGTACGCTCCCCCTAAACGTTTGTTGTATCCTCACCTGGACCCTAAACCGTCCCCGTCCCCTAACACTAACCCTAGCCAGAAACCTAACCCTAACTCTTCCCCGAAGCCTTCCCCTCACCCGGCCCTTAATCCTAACCCGTACGCTAACACTAACCCGTGCCCTCACACGTAAGCTCACCCTAAACCATTGTCGTACCCTCACATGGACCCTAAACCATCCCTGTCACCTAACCCTAACCCTAGCCCGAACCCTAACCCTAACCCTTCCCCGAAGCCTTCCCCTCACACGTCCCCTAATCCTAACACGTACGCTAACACTAACCTGTGCCCTCATATGTACACTCCCCCTAAACTTTGTCGTATCCTCACCTGGACCCTAAACCGTCCCCGTCCCCTAACCCTAACCTTAGCCCAAACCCTAACCCTAACACTTCCCCGAAGCCTTCCCCTCACCCGTCCCCTAATCCTAACTTGTACGCTAACACTAATCCATTCCTTCAAACGTACGCTCCCCCAAACCGTTGTCGTACCCTGACCTGGACCCTAAACCATCCCTGTCCCCTAACCCTAAGCCTAGCCCGAACCCTAACCCTTCCCTGAAGCCTTCCCCTCACCCGTCACATAATGCTAATCCGCACGCTAACACTAACCCGTGCCCTCACACGTACGCTCCCCCTAAACCATTGTCGTACCCTCACCTGGACCCTAAACCGTCCCCGTCCCCTAACCCTAAAACTAGACCGAACCCTAACCCTAACACTTACCCGAAGCCTTCCCCTCACCCGTCCCCTAATCCTAACCCGTACGCTAACACTAACCTGTGTCCTCACACATACGCTCCCCCTAAACCGTTGTCGTACCCTCACCTGAACCCTAAACCGTTCCCGTCCCTAACCCTAACTCTAGCCCGAACCCTAAACCATACCCTTCCCCGAAGCCTTCCCCTCACCCGTCCCATAATCCTAACCCATCCATTAACACTAACCCATGCCTTCAAACGTATGCTCCCCCTAAACCGTTGTTGTACCCTCACTTGGACCCTAAACCGTCCCCGTCCCCTAAACTTAACACTAGTCCGAACCCTAACCCTTCCCCGAAGCCTTCCCCTCACCCGTCCCCTAATCCTAACCCGTACGCTAACACTAACCCGTGCCTTCACACGAACGCTCCCCCTCAACCGTTGTCGTACACTCACCTGGACCCTAAACCGTCCCCGTCCCCTAACCCTAACCGTAGCCAGAACCCGAACTTAACCCTTCCCCGAAGCCTTCCCCTCACCCGTCCCTAATCATAACCCGTACGCTAACACTAACCAGTGCCCTCACACATTCGCTCCAAATAAACCGTTGTCGTACCCTCACCTGGACCCTAAACCGTCCCCATCCCCTAACCCTAACCCTAGCCCAAACCCTAAACCTAACCCTTCCCCGAAGCCTTCCCCTCACCTGTCCCCTATCCTAAGCCGTACGCTAACACTAACCCATGACCACACACGTACGCTCCCCCTAAACCGTTGCATACACTCACCTGGATGCTAAACCGTCCCCATCCCCTAACCCTAACCCTAGGCCGAACCCTAACCCTAACCTTCCCCGAAGCCTTCCCTTCACGCGTCCCCTAATCCTAACCCGTACGCTAACACTAACCCATGCCTTCAAACGTACGCTCCCCCTGAACCGCTGTCCTACCCTCACCTGGACCCTAAACTGTCCCCGTCCCCTAACCCTAACCCTAGCCCGAACCCTAACCCTAACCCTTCCCTTAAGCCGTCCCCTCACCCGTCCCCTAATCCTAACCCGTACGCGAACACTATCCCGTGCCCTCACACGTACGCTCCCCCTAAACCGTTGTCGTACCCTAACCTCGACCCTAAACTGTCCCCGTCCCCAAACCCTAACCTTAGCCCGAACCCTAACCCTTCCCCGAAGCCTTCCCATCACCCATCCCCTAATCCTAACCCGTACGCTAACACTAATCTGTGCCCTCACACGTACGCTCCCCCTAATCGGTTGTTGTACCCTCACCTGGACCCTAAACCGTCCCCGTCCCCTAACCCTAACCTTAGCCCGAACCCTAACCCTAACCCTTCTTCGAAGGCTTCCCCTCACCCGTCCCCAATCCTAACCCGTACGCTAACACTACACCATGCCCTCACATGTACGCTCCCCCTAAACTGTTGTCGTACCCTCACCTGGACCTTAAACCTAGCCCGAATCCTAACCCTAACCCTACACCGAAGCCTAACTCTAACACTTCACCCAAGCCTTCTCCTCACCCGTCCCCTAATCCTATCCCATATGCTAACACTATTCTGTGCCCTCACACGTACGCTCCCCCTAAACCGTTGTCGTACCCTCACCTGGACCCTAAACCGTCCCCGTCCCTTAACCCTAGCCCTAGCCTGAACCCTAACCCTAACCCTTCCCCGAAGCCTTCTCCTCACCCGTCCCCTAATCCTAACCCATACGCTAACACTAACCCGTGCCCTCACACGTACGCTCCCACTGAACAGTTGTCGTACCCTCACCTGGACACTAAACCGTCCCCGTCCCCTAACCCTAACCCTAGCCCGAACCCTAACCCTAACCCTTCCTCGAATCCTTCCCCTCACACATCTCCTATTCCTATCCCGTACGCTAACATTAACCCGTGCCCTCACACATACGCTCCCCCTAAACTGTTGTTGTACCCACACCTGGACCCTAAACCATCCCCTTTCCCAGCCCTAACCCTAGCCCGAACCCTAACCCTAACCCTTCCGCGAAGCCTTCCCCTCACCCGTCCCCTCATCCTAACCCGTACGCTAACACTAATCCGTGCCCTCACACGTACGCTCCTCCTGAACCGCTGTCGTACCCTCACCTGGACCCTAAACCGTCCCCGTCCCCTAACCCTAACCCGAACCCAAATCCTAACACTTCCCCGAAGCCTTCCCCTCACACGTCCCCTAATCCTAACCCGTACGCTAACACTAACCTGTGCCCTCACACGTACGCTCCCCCTAAACCTTTCTCGTAACCTAACCTGGACCCAAAACCGTCCCCGTCCCCAAACCCTAACCTTAGCCCAAACCCTAACCCTAACTCTTCCCTGAAGCCTTCCCCACACCCGTCCCCTAATCCTAACCTGTACGCTAACACTAACGTATGCCTTAAAAGGTACGCTCCCCCTAAACCGTTGTCGTACCCTCACTTGGACCCTAAACCGTCCCCGTCCCCTAACCTTAACCCTAGTCCGAACCCTAAATCTTCCCCGAAGCCTTCCCCTCTCCCGTCCCCAAAACCTACACCGTACGCTAACACTAATCCGTGCCTTCACACCTACGCTCCCCCTAAACCGTTGTCGTACCCTCACCTGGACCCTAAACCTAGCCCGAATCCTAACCCTAACCCTATACCGAACCCTAACCCTAACACTTCCCCGAAGCCTTCCCCTCACCCGTTCCCTAATCCTAAGCCGTACGCTAACACTAACCCGTGCCCTCACACGTACGCTCCCCCTAAACCGTTGTCGTACCCTCACCTGGACCCTAAACCGTCCCCGTCCCCTAACACTAACTCTAGCCCTGACCCTAACCCTAACACTTCCCCGAAGCCTTCCCCTCACCCGTCCCCTAATTCTAACCCATACGTTAACACAAACCCGTGTCCTCACACGTACGCTACACCTAAACCGTTGTCGTACCCTCACCTGCACCGTAAACCGTCCCCATCTCATAACAAAAACCCTAGCACGAACCCTAACCCTAACCCATCCCGAAGCCTTCCCCTCATCCGTCCCCTAATGCTAACCCGTACGCTAACACTAACCCGTGAACTCACACGTACACTCCCCCTAAACCGTTGTCGTACCCTCACCTGGACCCTAAATCGTCCCCATCCCCTAACCCTAGCCCGAACCCTAACCCTAACCCTTCCCGAAGCCTTCCCCTCACCCGTCCCCTAATCCTAACCCGTACGCTAACAGTAACCCATGCCCTCACACGTACGCTCCCCCTAAACCGTTGTCCTATACTCACCTGGACCCTAAACCATCCCCGTCCGCTAACCCTAACCCTAGCCCGAACCCTAAACCTAACACTTCCCCGAAGCATTCCCCTCACCCGTCCTCTAATCCAAACCCGTACGCTAACACTAACACATGCCCTCACATGTATGCTCCCCCTAAACCGTTTTCGTACCCTCACCTGGACCCTAAACCGTCCCCGTCCCCTAACCGTAACCCTAGCCCGAACCCTAACCCTAACCCTTCCCAGAAGCCTTCCCCTCACCCGTCCCCTAATCCTAACACGTACACTAAAACTAACCCATGCCCTCACACGTACACTACCCTAAACCATTGTCGTACCCTCATCTGGACCCTAAACCGTCCCCGTCCCCTAACCCTAACCCTAGCCCGAACCCTAACCCTAACCCTTCCCCGAAGCCTTCCCCTCACACGTCCCCTAATCCTAAACCGTACGCTAACACTAACCCGTGCCCTCATACGTACGCTCCCCCTAAACCGCTGTCGTACCCTCACCTGGACCCTAAACCATTCCCGTCCCCTAACCCTAAACCTAGCCCGAACCCTAACCCTAAAACTTTCCCGAAGCGTTCCCCTCACACGTCCCCTAATCCTAACCCGTACGCTAACACTAACCCGTGCCCTCATACGTACACCTCCCCTAAACGGTTGTCGTACCCTCACCTGGACCCTAAACCGTCCCGATCCCCTAACCTTAACCCTAGTCCGAACCCTAACCCTTCCCCGAAGCCTTCCCCTCACCCGTCCACTAATCCTAACCCGTACACTAACACTAATACATGCCTTCACACGTACGACCCCCCTAAACCGTTGTCGTACCCTCACCTGGACCCTAAACCGTCCCCATCCCCTAACCTTAACCCTAGTCCGAACCCTAACCCTTCCCCGAAGCCTTCCCCTCACCCATCCCCTAATCCTAACCCGTACGCTAACACTAATACATGCCTTCACACGTACGCTCCCCCTAAACCGTTGTCGTACCCTCACCTGGACCCTAAACCTAGCCCGAATCCTAACAGTAACCCTACACCGACCCTAACCCTAACACTTCCCCGAAGCCTTCCTCTCACCCGTTCCCTAATCATAACACGTACGCTAAAACTAACCCATGCCCTCACACGTAAGCTCCCCCTAAACCATTGTCGTACCCTCACCTGGACCCTAAACCGTCCCCATCCCCTAACCCTAACCCTAGCCCGAACCCTAACCCTAACCCTTCCGCGAAGCGTTCCCCTCAACCGTCCCCTAATCCTATACCGTACGCTAACACTAATCTGTGCCCTCACACGTACGCTCCCCCTGAACCGCTGTCGTACCCTCACCTGGATCCTAAACCGTCCCCGTCCCCTAACCCTAACCCTAACCCGAACCCTAATCCTAACATTTCCCCGAAGCCTTCCCCTCACACGTCCCCTAATCCTAACACGTACGCTAACACTAACCTGTGCCCTCACACGTACACTCCCCCTAAACCTTTGTCGTATCCTCACCTGGACCCTAAACCGTCCCCGTCCCCTAACCCTAACCTTAGCCCAAACCCTAACCCTAACACTTCCCCGAAGCCTTCCCCTCACCCGTCCCCTAATTCTAACTTGTACGCTAACACTAATCCATTCCTTCAAACGTACGCTCCCCCAAACCGTTCTCGTACCCTTACCTGGACCCTAAACCATCCCTGTCCCCTAACGCTAAGCCTAGCCCGAACCCTAACCCTTCACTGAAGCCTTCCCCTCACCCGTCACATAATGCTAATCCGCACGCTAACACTAACCCGTGCCCTCACACGTACGCTCCCACTAAAACTTTTTCGTACCCTCACCTGGACCGTAAGCCGTCCCTGTCCCCTAACCCTAACCCTAGCCCGAAACCTAACCCTAACACTTCCCCGAAGCCTTCCCCTCACCCGTCCCCTAATCCTAACCCGTATGCTAACGCTAACCCGTGCCCTCACATGTACGCTCCCCCTAAACCGTTGTCGTACCCTCACCTGGACCCTAAACCGTCCCCGTCCCCTAACCCTAAACCTACTCCGAACCCTAACCCTACTCCTTCTCTGAAGTCTTCCCCTCACCCGTCCCATATTCCTAACCCGTACGCTAACACTAATCCGTGCCCTCACACTTACGCTCCCCCTAATCGGTTGTTGTACCCTCACCTGGACCCTAAACCATCCCCGTCCCCGTCCCCTAACCCTAGCCCGAACCCTAACCCTAACCCTTCCCCGAAGCCTTCCCCTCACCGGTCCCCTAACCCTAACCCGTACACTAACACAAACGCGTGCCCTCACACGTACGCTCCCCCTAAACCGTTGTCGTACCCTGACCTGGACCCTAAACCTAGCCCGAATCCTAACCCTAACCCTACACCGAAGCCTAACTCTAAAACTTCACCCAAGCCTTCTCCTCACCCGTCCCCTAATCCTATCCCATATGCTAACACATTCTGTGCCCTCACACGTACGCTCCCCCTAAACCGTTGTCGTACCCTCACCTGGACCCTAAACCGTCCCCGTCCCCTAACCCTAGCCCTAGTCCGAACCCTAACCCTAACCCTTCCCCGAAGCCTTCAACTCACCCGTCCCCTAATCCTAACCCATACACTAACACTAACCCGTGCCCTCACACGTACGCTCCCCTGAACCGTTGTCGTACCCTCACCTGGACCCTAAACCGTCCCCGTCCCCTAACCCTAACCCTAGCCCGAACCCTAACCCTAACCCTTCCTCGAAGTCTTCTCCTCACCCGTCCCCTAATCCTATCCCGTACGCTGACACTAACCCGTGCCCTCACACGTACCCTCCCACTAAACCTTTGTCGCACCCTCACCTAGACCCTATACCGTCCCCGACCCCTAAGCCTAACCCTAGTCCGAACCCTAACCCTAACCCTTCCCCGAAGCCTTCCCCTCACACGTCCCCTAATCCTAAGCCGTACGCAAACACTAACCCGTGCCCTCACACGTACGCTTCCCCTAAACCATTGTCGTACACTCACCTGGACCCTAAACCGTCCCCGTCCCCTAACCCTAAACTTAGCCCTAACCCTAACCCTAACACTTCTCAGAAGCCTTCCCCTCACACGTCCCCTAATCCTAACCTGTACGCTAGCACTAAACTGTGCCCTCACACGAACGCTCCCCCTAAAACGTTGTTGTACCCTCACCTGAACCCTTAAACCGTTCCCATCCCTAACCCTAACCCTAGCCCAAACCCTAAACCTAACCCTTCCCCGAAGCCTTCCCCTCACCCGTCCTCTAATCCTAACCCATACGCTAACACTAACCCATGCCCTCACACGTACAATCCCCCTAAACCGTTGTCGTACCATCACCTGGACCCGAAACCGTCCACGTCCCCTAACCCTAACCCTAGCCTGAACCCTAAACCTAACGCTTCCTCGAATCTTTCTCCTCACACGTCCCCTAATCCTAACCCATACACTAACACTAACCCGTGCCCTCACACCTACCCTCCCCCTAAACCGTTGTCGTACCCTTACCTAGACCCTAAACCTTCCCCGTCCCATAACCCTGACCCTAGCCCGAACCCTAACCGTAACCCTTCCGCGAAGCCTTCCCCTCACCCGTCCCCTAATCCTAACCCGTACGCTAACAATAACCCTTGCCCTCACACGTACACTCCCCCTAAACCATTGTCGTACACTCACCTGGACCCTAATCCTTCCCCATACCCTATCCCTAACCGTAGCCCGAACCCTAACACTAACGCTTCCCCGAGTCTTCCCCTCAACCGTCCCCTAATCCTAACCCGTACGCTAACACTAACCAGTGCCCTCAAACGTACGCTCCCCCTAAACCGTTGTCGTACCCTCAACTGGACCCTAAACCGTCCCCGTCCCCTAACCCTAACCCTAGCACGAACCCTAACCCTAACCCTTCCCCGAAGCCTTCCCCTCACCTGTCCCCTATCCTAAGCCGTACGCTAACACTAACCCATGACCTCACATGTACGGTCCCCCTAAACCGTTTTCGTACCCTGACCTGGACCCTAAACCGTCCCCGTCCTCTAACCGTAACCCTAGCCCGAACCCTAACCCTTCCCTGAAGTCTTCCCCTCACCCGTCATCTAATGCTAATCCGCACGCAAACACTAACCCGTGCCCTCACACGTACGCTCCCCCTAAACCTTTTTCGTACCCTCACCTGGACCGTAACTCTTCCCCGTCCCCTAACCCTAACGCAAACCCGAACCCTAACCCTAACAGTTCCCCGATGCCTTCCCCTCACTCGTCCCCTAATCCTAACACATATGCTAACACTAACCCGTGCCCTCACACGTACGCTCTCCCTAAACCGTTGTCGTACACTTACCTGGACCCTAAACCGTCCCCATCCCCTAACCCTAACCCTAGCCCGAACCCTAACCCTAACCCTTCCCCGAAGCCTTCCCCTCACCTGTCCCCTAACCCTAAGCCGTACGCTAACACTAACGCGTGCCCTCACACGTACGCTCCCCCTAAACCGTTGTCGTACCCTGACCTGGACCCTAAACCTAGCCCGAATCCTAAGCCTAACCCTACACCGAACCCTAACCCTAACACTTCACCCAAGCCTTCCCCTCACCCGTCCCATAATCCTAACCCGTACGCTAACACTAACCCGTGCCCTCACACGTACGCTCTCCCTAAACCGTTGTCGTACCCTTACCTGGACCCTAAACCGTCCCCGTCCCCTAACCCTAACCCTGGCCCGAACCCTAACCCTAACCCTTCCCCGAAGCCTTCCCCTCACCCGTCCCCTAATCCTAACCTGTACGCTAACACTAACCCATGCCTTCAAACGTACGCTCCCCCTAAACCGTTGTCGTACCCTCACCTGGACACTAAACCTAGCCCGAATCCTAACTCTAACCCTACAACGAACCCTAACACTAACACTTCCCCGAAGCCTTCCCCTCACCCGTCACCTAATCCTAACCCTTACGCTAACACTAACCCGTGCCCTCACACGTACACTCCCTCTAAACCGTTGTCGTACCCTCACCTGGACCCTAAACCGTCCCCGTCCCCTAACCCTAACCCTAGACCAAACCCTAACCCTAACCCTTCCCCGAAGCCTTCCCCTCACCCGTCCCCTAAACCTAACCTGTACGCTAACACTAACCCGTTCCCTTACACGTACACTCCCCGTAGACCGTTTTCGTACCCTCACCTGGACCCTAAACCGAACACGTCCCCTAACCCTAACCCTAGCCCGAAACCTAACCCTAACGTTTCCTCGAAGCCTTCTCCTCACCCGTCCCCTAATCCTAACCCGTACGCTAACACTAATCCTTGCCTTCACACGAACGCTCCCCCTAAACCGTTGTCGTACACTCACCTGGACCCTAAACCTAGCCCGAATCCTAACCCTAACCCTGCACCGAACCCTAACCGTAACACTTCCCCGAAGCCTTACCCTTACCTGTCCGCTAATCCTAATCCATACGCTAACACTAACCCATGCCCTCACACGTACGCTCCCCCTAAACCTTTTTCGTACCCTCACCTGGATGGTAAACCATCCCCGTCCCCTAACCCTAACCCTAGCCCGAAACCTAACCCTAACACTTCCCCGAAACCTTCCCCTCACCCGTCCCCTAATCCTAACCCGTACGCTAACACTAACCCATGCCCTCACACGTACGCTCCCCCTAAACCGTTGTCGTACCCTCACCTGGACCCTAAACCATCCCCGTCCCCTAACGCTAACCCTAGCCCGAACCCTAACCCTAACCCTTCCCCCAATGCCTTCACCTCAACCGTCTCCTAATCCTAACCCGTACGCTAACACTAACCCGTGCCCTCAAATGTACGCTACCCCTAAACCGTTGTCGTACCCTGACCTGGACCCTAAACCGTCCCCGTTCTCTATCCGTAACCCTAGCCCGAACCCTAACCCTTCCCTGAAGCCTTCCCCTCACCCGTCATCTAATCCTCCGCACGCTAACACTAACCCGTGCCCTCACACGTACGCTCCCCTTAAACCGTTGTCGTACCCTCACCTGGACCCTAAACCGTCCCCGTCCCCTAACCCTAAACCTACCCCGAACCCTAACCCTACTCCTTCTCTTAAGTCTTCCCCTCACCCGTCCCATATTCCCAACCCGTACGCTAACACTTATCCGTGCCCTCACACGTACGCTCCCCCTAATCGGTTGTTGTACCCTCACCTGGACCCTAAACCGTCCCCGTCCCCTAACCTTAACCCTAACTCGAACCCTAACCCTAACCCTTCTTCGAAGCCTTCCCCTCACCCGTCCCCAAACCTAACCCGTACGCTAACACTACCCCGTGCTCTCACACGTACTCTCCCCCTATACTGTTTCGTACCCTCACATGGACCCTAAACCTTCACCGTCCCCTAACACTAACCCAATCCCGAACCCTAACCCTAACACTTTCCCGAAGCCTTCCCCTCACCCGTCCACTAATCCTAACCCATACGCTAACACTAACCCGTGCCCTCACACGTACGCTCCCCCTAAACCGTTGTCGTACCCTTACCTGGACCCTAAACCGTCCCCGTCCCCTAACCCTAACCCTAGCCCGAACCCTAACCCTAACCCTTCCCCGAAGCCTTCCCCTCACCCATCCCATAATCCTAACCCGTCCGCTAACTCTAACCCATGCCTTGCACGTACGCTCTCCCTAAACCGTTGTTGTACCCTCACCTGGACCCTAAACCGTCCCTGTCCCCTAACCATAACCCTACTCCGAACCCTAACCCTTCCCCGAAGCCTTCCCCTCACTCGTCCCCTAATCCTAACCCGTACGCTAACACTAATCCATGCCTTCACACGTACGCTCCCCCTAAACCGTTGTCGTACCCTCACCTGGACCCTAAACCTAGCCCGAATCCTAATTCTAACCCTACAACGAACCCTAACACTAACACTTCCCTGAAGCCTTCCACTCACCCGTCACCTAATCCTAACCCATACGCTAACACTAACCTGTGCCCTCACACGTACACTCCCCCTAAACCGTTGTCGTACCCTCACCTGGACCCTAAACCGTCCCCGTCCCCTAACCCTAACCCTAGCCCGAACCCTAACCCTAACCCTTCCCCGAAGCCTTCCCCTCACCCGTCCCCTAATCCTAACCTGTACGCTAACACTAACCCATGCCTTCAAACGTACGCTCCCCCTAAACCGTTGTCGTACCCTCACCTGGACCCTAAACCTAGCCCGAATCCTAACTCTAACCCTACAACGAACCCTAACACTAACACTTCCCTGAAGCCTTCCCCTCACCCGTCACCTAATCCTAACCCATACGCTAACAATAACCCGTGCCCTCACACGTACACTCCCCCTAAACCGTTGTCGTACCCTCACCTGGACCCTAAACCGTCCCCGTCCCCTAACCCTAACCCTAGCCCAAACCCTAACCCTAAACCTTCCCCGAAGCCTTCCCCTCACCCGTCCCCTAAACCTAACCTGTACGCTAACACTAACCCGTTCCCTTACACGTACGCTCCCCCTAAACCGTTTTCGTACCCTCACCTGGACCCTAAACAGTCCACGTCCCCTAACCCTAACCCTAGCCCGAAACCTAACCCTAACGTTTCCTCGAAGCCTTCTCCTCACCCGTCCCCTAATCCTAACCGGTACGCTAACACTAATCCATGCCTTCACACGAACGCTCCCCCTGAACCGCTGTCGTACCCTCACCTGGACCCTAAACCTAGCCCGAATCTTAACCCTAAGACTACACCGAACCCTAACACTAACACTTCCCCGAAGCCTTACCCTCACCCGTCCCCTAATCCTAACCCATACGCTAACACTAACCTGTGCCCTCACACGTACGCTCCCCCTTAACCGTTGTCGTACATTAACTTTCACCGTAAACCGTCCCCGTCCCCTACACCTAACCCTAGCCCGATCCCTAACCCTAATCCTTCCCCGAAGCCTTCCCCTCACCTGTCCCCTAATCCTAACCCTTACGCTAACAGTAACCCGTGCCCTCACACGTACGCTCCCCTTAAACCGTTTTCGTACACTCATCTGGACCCTAAATGGTTCCCGTCCCCTAACCCTAACCCTAGTCCGCACCCTAACCTTAACCCTTCCCCGAAGCCTTACCCTCACACGTCTCCTAATTCTAACCCATACGCTAACATTAAACCGTGCCCTCACACGTATGCTGCCCCTAAACCGTTGGCGTACCCTCACCTGGACCCTAACCGTAGCCCGAACCCTAACCCTAACCCTAGGCCGATCCCTAACCCTAACCCTTCCCCGAAGCCTTCTCCTCACCCGTCCCCTAATCCTAGCCAATATGCCTACACTAACCCGTGCCCTCACACGTACGCTCCCCCTAAACCATTGTCATACCCTCACCTGGACCCTAAACCATCCCCGTCCCCTAACCCTAACTCTAGCCCGAACCCTAACCCTAACCCTAGGCTGATCCCTTACCCTAACTCTTCCCCGAAGCCTTCTCCTCACCCGTCCACTAATCCTAAGCCGTATGCGAACACTAACCCGTGCCCTCATACGTACGCTCCCCCTAAACCGTTGTCGTACCCTCACCTGGACGCTAAACCGTCCCTGTCCCCTAACCCTAACCCTAGCCCAAACCCTAACCCTAACCCTTCCCCGAAGCCCTCCCCTCACCCGTCCCCTAATCCTAACCCGTACGCTAACACTAACCCGTGCCCTCACATGTACGCTCCCCTTAAACCGTTGTCGTACACTCACCAGGACCCTAAATCGTCCCCGTCCGCTAACCCTTACCCTAACCGGAACCCTAACCCTAACCCTTCCCCGAAGCCTTCCCCTCACCCGTCCCCTAATCCTAAACTGTACGATATCACTAACCCATGCCCTCACACGTACCCTCCCCCTAAATTGTTGTCGTACCCTCACCTGTACCCTAAACCGTCCCCTTCCCCTAACCCTAACCCTAACCCGAACGCTATACCTAACCCTTCTCCGAAGCCTTCCCCTCACTAGTCCCCTAATCCTAACACGTACGCTAACACTAACCCGTGCCCTCACACGTACGCTCCCTTTAAACGGTTGTCGTACACTCACCGTGACCCTAACCCTAGCCCGAATTCTAAACGTAGCCCTACACCGAACTCTAACCCTAACACTTCCCCGAAGCCTTCCCCTCACCCGTCCCCTAATCCTAACGCATATGCTAACACTAACCTGTGCCCTCACATGTACGCTCCCCCTAAACCGTTGTCGTACCCTCACCTGGACCCTAAACCGTCCCCATCCCCTAACCCTAACCCTAGCCCGGACCCTAACCCTAACCCTTCCCCGAAGCCTTTCCCTCACACGTCTCCTAATTCTAACCCATACGCTAACATTAAACCGTGCCCTCACACGTATGCTGCCCCTAAACCGTTGGCGTACCCTCACCTGGACCCTAACCGTAGCCCGAACCCTAACCCTAACCCTAGGCCGATCCCTAACCCTAACCCTTCCCCGAAGCCTTCTCCTCACTCGTCCCCTAATCCTAGCCAATATGCCTACACTAACCCGTGCCCTCACACGTACGCTCCCCCTAAACCATTGTCATACCCTCACCTGGACCCTAAACCATCCCCGTCCCCTAACCCTAACTCTAGCCCGAACCCTAACCCTAACCCTAGGCTGATCCCTTACCCTAACTCTTCCCCGAAGCCTTCTCCTCACCCGTCCACTAATCCTAAGCCGTATGCGAACACTAACCCGTGCCCTCATACATACGCTCCCCCTAAACCGTTGTCGTACCCTCACCTGGACGCTAAACCGTCCCTGTCCCCTAACCCTAACCCTAGCCCAAACCCTAACCCTAACCCTTCCCCGAAGCCCTCCCCTCACCCGTCCACTAATCCTAACCCGTACGCTAACACTAAACCGTGCCCTCACATGTACGCTCCCCTTAAACCGTTGTCGTACACTCACCAGGACCCTAAATCGTCCCCGTCCGCTAACCCTTACCCTAACCGGAACCCTAACCCTAACCCTTCCCCGAAGCCTTCCCCTCACCCGTCCCCTAATCCTAAACTGTACGATATCACTAACCCATGCCCTCACACGTACCCTCCCCCTAAATTGTTGTCGTACCCTCACCTGTACCCTAAACCATCCCCTTCCCCTAACCCTAACCCTAACCCGAACCCTATACCTAACCCTTCTCCGAAGCCTTCCCCTCACTAGTCCCCTAATCCTAACACGTACGCTAACACTAACCCGTGCCCTCACACGTACGCTCCCTTTAAACGGTTGTCGTACACTCACCGTGACCCTAACCCTAGCCCGAATTCTAAACGTAGCCCTACACCGAACTCTAACCCTAACACTTCCCCGAAGCCTTCCCCTCACCCGTCCCCTAATCCTAACCCATACGCTAACACTAACCTGTGCCCTCACACGTACGCTCCCCCTTAACCGTTGTCGTACATTAACTTTCACCGTAAACCGTCCCCGTCCCCTACACCTAACCCTAGCCCGATCCCTAACCCTAATCCTTCCCCGAAGCCTTCCCCTCACCTGTCCCCTAATCCTAACCCTTACGCTAACAGTAACCCGTGCCCTCACACGTACGCTCCCCTTAAACCGTTTTCGTACACTCATCTGGACCCTAAATGGTTCCCGTCCCCTAACCCTAACCCTAGTCCGCACCCTAACCTTAACCCTTCCCTGAAGCCTTACCCTCACACGTCTCCTAATTCTAACCCATATGCTAACATTAAACCGTGCCCTCACACGTATGCTGCCCCTAAACCGTTGGCGTACCCTCACCTGGACCCTAACCGTAGCCCGAACCCTAACCCTAACCCTAGGCCGATCCCTAACCCTAACCCTTCCCCGAAGCCTTCTCCTCACCTGTCCCCTAATCCTAGCCAATATGCCTACACTAACCCGTGCCCTCACACGTACGCTCCCCCTAAACCATTGTCATACCCTCACCTGGACCCTAAACCATCCCCGTCCCCTAACCCTAACTCTAGCCCGAACCCTAACCCTAACCCTAGGCTGATCCCTTACCCTAACTCTTCCCCGAAGCCTTCTCCTCACCCGTCCACTAATCCTAAGCCGTATGCGAACACTAACCCGTGCCCTCATACGTACGCTCCCCCTAAACCGTTGTCGTACCCTCACCTGGACGCTAAACCGTCCCTGTCCCCTAACCCTAACCCTAGCCCAAACCCTAACCCTAACCCTTCCCCGAAGCCCTCCCCTCACCCGTCCCCTAATCCTAACCCGTACGCTAACACTAACCCGTGCCCTCACATGTACGCTCCCCTTAAACCGTTGTCGTACACTCACCAGGACCCTAAATCGTCCCCGTCCGCTAACCCTTACCCTAACCGGAACCCTAACCCTAACCCTTCCCCGAAGCCTTCCCCTCACCCGTCCCCTAATCCTAAACTGTACGATATCACTAACCCATGCCCTCACACGTACCCTCCCCCTAAATTGTTGTCGTACCCTCACCTGTACCCTAAACCGTCCCCTTCCCCTAACCCTAACCCTAACCCGAACGCTATACCTAACCCTTCTCCGAAGCCTTCCCCTCACTAGTCCCCTAATCCTAACACGTACGCTAACACTAACCCGTGCCCTCACACGTACGCTCCCTTTAAACGGTTGTCGTACACTCACCGTGACCCTAACCCTAGCCCGAATTCTAAACGTAGCCCTACACCGAACTCTAACCCTAACACTTCCCCGAAGCCTTCCCCTCACCCGTCCCCTAATCCTAACGCATATGCTAACACTAACCTGTGCCCTCACATGTACGCTCCCCCTAAACCGTTGTCGTACCCTCACCTGGACCCTAAACCGTCCCCATCCCCTAACCCTAACCCTAGCCCGGACCCTAACCCTAACCCTTCCCCGAAGCCTTACCCTCACACGTCTCCTAATTCTAACCCATACGCTAACATTAAAACGTGCCCTCACACGTATGCTGCCCCTAAACCGTTGGCGTACCCTCACCTGGACCCTAACCGTAGCTCGAACCCTAACCCTAACCCTAGGCCGATCCCTAACCCTAACCCTTCCCCGAAGCCTTCTCCTCACCCGTCCCCTAATCCTAGCCAATATGCCTACACTAACCCGTGCCCTCACACGTACGCTCCCCCTAAACCATTGTCATACCCTCACCTGGACCCTAAACCATCCCCGTCCCCTAACCCTAACTCTAGCCCGAACCCTAACCCTAACCCTAGGCTGATCCCTTACCCTAACTCTTCCCCGAAGCCTTCTCCTCACCCGTCCACTAATCCTAAGCCGTATGCGAACACTAACCCGTGCCCTCATACGTACGCTCCCCCTAAACCGTTGTCGTACCCTCACCTGGACGCTAAACCGTCCCTGTCCCCTAACCCTAACCCTAGCCCAAACCCTAACCCTAACCCTTCCCCGAAGCCCTCCCCTCACCCGTCCCCTAATCCTAACCCGTACGCTAACACTAACCCGTGCCCTCACATGTACGCTCCCCTTAAACCGTTGTCGTACACTCACCAGGACCCTAAATCGTCCCCGTCCGCTAACCCTTACCCTAACCGGAACCCTAACCCTAACCCTTCCCCGAAGCCTTCCCCTCACCCGTCCCCTAATCCTAAACTGTACGATATCACTAACCCATGCCCTCACACGTACCCTCCCCCTAAATTGTTGTCGTACCCTCACCTGTACCCTAAACCGTCCCCTTCCCCTAACCCTAACCCTAACCCGAACCCTATACCTAACCCTTCTCCGAAGCCTTCCCCTCACTAGTCCCCTAATCCTAACACGTACGCTAACACTAACCCGTGCCCTCACACGTACGCTCCCTTTAAACGGTTGTCGTACACTCACCGTGACCCTAACCCTAGCCCGAATTCTAAACGTAGCCCTACACCGAACTCTAACCCTAACACTTCCCCGAAGCCTTCCCCTCACCCGTCCCCTAATCCTAACGCATATGCTAACACTAACCTGTGCCCTCACATGTACGCTCCCCCTAAACCGTTGTCGTACCCTCACCTGGACCCTAAACCGTCCCCAACCCCTAACCCTAACCCTAGCCCGGACCCTAACCCTAACCCTTCCCCGAAGCCTTCCCCTCACCCGTCCACTAATCCTAACCCGTACGCTAACAATAAACCGTGTCCTCACACGTACGCTCCCCCTAAAGCGTTGTCGTACCCTCACCTGGACCCTAAACCGTCCCCGTCCCCTAACCATAACCCTAGCTCGAACCCTAAACCTAACACTTCCACGAAGCCTTCCCCTCTACCGTCCCCTAATCCTAACCCGTACGCTAACACTAACCCGTGCCCTCACACGTACGCTCCCCCTAAACCGTTGTCGTACCCTCACCTGGACCCTAAACCGTGCCCGTCCCCTAACCCAAATCCTAGCCCGAAACCTAACCCTAATACTTCCCCAAAGCCTTCCCCTCACCCGTCCCCATATCCTAACCCGTACGCTAACAGTAACCCGTGCCCTCACACGTACGCTCCCCCTAAACCGTTGTCGTACCGTCTGCTGGACCCTAAACCGTCCCCGTCCACTAAACCTAACCCTAGACAGAACCCTAAACTTAACCCTTCACCGAAGCCTTCCCCTCACCCGTCCTCTAATCCTAACCCGTACTCTAACACTAATCCATGCCCTCACACGTACGCTCACCCTAAACCGTTGTCCTACCCTCACCTGGACCCTAAACCGTCCCCGTCCCCTAACCCTAACCCTAGCACGAACCCTAACCCTAACCCTTCCCTGAAGCCTTCCCCTCACCGGTCCCCTAATCCTAACCCGTACACTAACAGTAACCCATGCCCTCACACGTATGCTCCCCCTAAACCGTTGTCCTACCCTCACCTGGACCCTAAACCGTCCCCGTCACCTAACCCTAACCCTAGCACGAACCCTAACCCTAACCCTTCCCTGAAGCCTTCCCCTCACCGGTCCCCTAATCCTAACCCGTACGCTAACTCTAACCCGTGCCATCACACGTACGCTCCCCCTAAACCGTTGTCGTACCCTCACCTGCACCGTAAACCGTCCCTGTCTCGTAACAAAAACCCTAGCACGAACCCTAACCCTAACCCATCCCGAAGCCTTCCCCTCATCCGTCCCCTAATGCTAACCCGTACGCTAACACTAACCCCTGCACTCACACGTACACTCCCCCTAAACCGTTGTCGTACCCTCACCTGGACCCTAAATCGTCCCCATCCCCTAACCCTAGCCCGAACCCTAACCCTAACCCTTCCCGAAGCCTTCACCTCACCCGTCCCCTAATCCTAACCCGTACGCTAACAGTAACCCATGGCCTCACACGTACGCTCCCCCTAAACCGTTGTCCTATACTCACCTGGACCCTAAACCATCCCCGTCCGCTAACCCTAACCCTAGCCCGAACCCTAAACCTAACACTTCCCCGAAGCATTCCCCTCACCCGTCCTCTAATCCAAACCCGTACGCTAACACTAACACATGCCCTCACATGTATGCTCCCCCTAAACCGTTGTCGTACCCTCACCTGGACCCTAAACCGTCCCCGTCCCCTAACCCTAACCCTAGCCCGAACCCTAACCCTAACCCTTCCCAGAAGCCTTCCCCTCACCCGTCCCCTAATCCTAACACGTACACTAACACTAACCCATGCCCTCACACGTACACTACCCTAAACCATTGTCGTACCCTCATCTGGACCCTAAACCGACCCCGTCCCCTAACCCTAACCCTAGCCCGAACCCTAACCCTAACACTTCTCGAAGCCTTCCCCTACCCGTCCTCAAATCCTAACCCGTTCGCTAACAGTAACCCATGCCCTCACACGTACGCTCCCCTTAAACCGTTTTCCTACCCTCACCTGGACCCTAAATCGTCCCCGTCCCCTAACCCTAGCCCGAACCCTAACCCTAACATTTCCCAAAGCCTTCCCCTCACCCGTCCCCTAACCCTAACCCGTACGCTAACACTAACGCGTGCTCTCACACGTACGCTCCCCCTAAACCGCTGTCGTGCCCTCACCTGGACCCTAAACCTAGCCAGAATCCTAACCCTAACCCTGGCCCGAACCCTAACCCTAACACTTCCCCGAAGCCTTCTCCTCACCCGTCCCCTAATCCTAACCCGTACGCTAACACTAACCCGTGCCCTCTCACGTACGCTCCCCCTACACCGATGTCGTACCCTCACCTAGACCCTAAAACATCCCGGCCCCTATCCCTAACCCTAGCCCGAACCCTAACCGTAACCCTTCCGCGAAGCCTTCCACTCACCCGTCCCCTAATCCTACACCGTATGCTAAAACCTATCCGTGCCCTCACACGTACTCTCCCCCTGAACCGCTCTCGTACCCTCACCTGGACCCTAAACCGTCCCCGTCCCCTAACCCTAAACCTAGCCCGAACCCTAACCCTAACCCTTCCCCGAAGCCTTCCCCTCACCCGTCCCCTAATCCTAACCTGTACGCTAACACTAACCCATGCCTTCAAACGTACGCTCCCTCTAAACCGTTGTCGTACCCTCACCTGGACCCTAAACCTAGCCCGAATCCTAACTCTAACCCTACAACGAACCCTAACACTAACACTTCCCTGAAGCCTTCCCCTCACCCGTCACCTAATCCTAACCCATACGCTAACACTAACCCGTGCCCTCACACGTACACTCCCCCTAAACCGTTGTCGTACCCTCACCTGGACCCTAAACCGTCCCCATCCCCTAACCCTAACCCTAGCCCGGACCCTAACCCTAACCCTTCCCCGAAGCCTTCCCCTCACCCGTCCACTAATCCTAACCCGTACGCTAACAATAAACCGTGTCCTCACACGTACGCTCCCCCTAAAGCGTTGTCGTACCCTCACCTGGACCCTAAACCGTCCCCGTCCCCTAACCATAACCCTAGCTCGAACCCTAAACCTAACACTTCCACGAAGCCTTCCCCTCTACCGTCCCCTAATCCTAACCCGTACGCTAACACTAACCTGTGCCCTCACACGTACGCTCCCCCTAAACCGTTGTCGTACCCTCACCTGGACCCTAAACCGTGCCCGTCCCCTAACCCAAATCCTAGCCCGAAACCTAACCCTAATACTTCCCCAAAGCCTTCCCCTCATCCGTCCCCATATCCTAACCCGTACGCTAACAGTAACCCGTGCCCTCACACGTACGCTCCCCCTAAACCGTTGTCGTACCGTCTGCTGGACCCTAAACCGTCCCCGTCCACTAAACCTAACCCTAGACAGAACCCTAAACTTAACCCTTCGCCGAAGCCTTCCCCTCACCCGTCCTCTAATCCTAACCCGTACTCTAACACTAATCCATGCCCTCACACGTACGCTCACCCTAAAGTGTTGTCGTACACTCACCTGGACCCTAAACCGTTCCCGTCCCCTAACACTAACCCTAGTCTGAACCCTAACCCTAACACTTCCCTGAAGCCTTCCCCTCACCCGTCCCCTAATCCTAACCCGTACACTAACAGTAACCCATGCCCTCACACGTATGCTCCCCCTAAACCGTTGTCCTACCCTCACCTGGACCCTAAACCGTCCCCGTCCCCTAACCCTAACCCTAGCACGAACCCTAACCCTAACCCTTCCCTGAAGCCTTCCCCTCACCGGTCCCCTAATCCTAACCCGTACGCTAACTCTAACCCGTGCCATCACACGTACGCTCCCCCTAAACCGTTGTCGTACCCTCACCTGGACCCTAAACCGTCCCCGTCCCCTAACACTAACTCTAGCCCTGACCCTAACCCTAACCCTTCCCCGAAGCCTTCCCCTCACCCGTCCCCTAATCCTAACCCATACGTTAACACAAACCCGTGTCCTCACACGTACGCTACACCTAAACCGTTGTCGTACCCTCACCTGCACCGTAAACCGTCCCCGTCTCGTAACAAAAACCCTAGCACGAACCCTAACCCTAACCCATCCCGAAGCCTTCCCCTCATCCGTCCCCTAATGCTAACCCGTACGCTAACACTAACCCGTGCACACACACGTACACTCCCCCTAAACCGTTGTCGTACCCTCACCTGGACCCTAAATCGTCCCCATCCCCTAACCCTAGCCCGAACCCTAACCCTAACCCTTCCCGAAGCCTTCACCTCACCCGTCCCCTAATCCTAACCCGTACGCTAACAGTAACCCATGCCCTCACACGTACGCTCCCCCTAAACCGTTGTCCTATACTCACCTGGACCCTAAACCATCCCCGTCCGCTAACCCTAACCCTAGCCCGAACCCTAAACCTAACACTTCCCCGAAGCATTCCCCTCACCCGTCCTCTAATCCAAACCCGTACGCTAACACTAACACATGCCCTCACATGTATGCTCCCCCTAAACCGTTGTCGTACCCTCACCTGGACCCTAAACCGTCCCCGTCCCCTAACCCTAACCCTAGCCCGAACCCTAACCCTAACCCTTCCCCGAAGCCTTCCCCTCACCCGTCCCCTAACCCTAAGCCGTACGCTAACACTAACGCGTGCCTTCACACGTACGCTCACCCTAAACCGTTGTCGTACCCTGACCTGGACCCTAAACCTAGCCCGAATCCTAAGCCTAAACCTACACCGAACCCTAACCCTAACACTTCACTCAAGCCTTCCCCTCACCCGTCCCATAATCCTAACCCGTACGCTAACACTAACCCGTGCCCTCACACGTACGCTCTCCCTAAACCATTGTTGTACCCTCACCTGGACCCTAAACCGTCCCCGTCCCCTAACCCTAACCCTAGCCCGAACCCTAACCCTGACCCTTCCACGAAGCCTTCCCCTCACCCGTCCCCTAATCCTAACCTGTACGCTAACACTAACCCATGCCTTCAAACGTACGCTCCCCCTAAACCGTTGTCATACCCTCACCTGGACCCTAAACCGTCCCCGTCCCCAAACCTTAACCCTAGTCCGAACCCTAACCCTTCCCCGAAGCCTTCCTCTCACTCGTCCCCTAATCCTAACTCGTACGCTAAAACTAACCCATGCCCTCACACGTACGCTCCCCCTAAACCATTGTCGTACCCTAACCTGGACCCTAAACTGTCCCCGTACCCTAACCTGAACCCTAGCCCGAACCCTAACCCTAACCCTTCCCCGAAGCCTTCCCCTCACCCATCCCATAATCCTAACCCGTCCGCTAACACTAACCCATGCCCTTGCACGTACGCTCTCCCTAAACCGTTGTTGTACCCTCACCTGGACCCTAAACCGTCCCTGTCCCCTAACCTTAACCCTAGTCCGAACCCTAACCCTTCCCCAAGCCTTCCCCTCACTCGTCCCCTAATCCTAACCCGTACGCTAACACTAATCCATGCCTTCACACGTACGCTCCCCCTAAACCGTTGTCGTACCCTCACCTGGACCCTAAACCTAGCCCGAATCCTAATTCTAACCCTACAACGAACCCTAACACTAACACTTCCCTGAAGCCTTCCACTCACCCGTCACCTAATCCTAACCCATACGCTAACACTAACCTGTGCCCTCACACGTACGCTCCCCCTAAACCGTTGTCGTACCCTCACCTGGACCCTAAACCGTCCCCGTCCCCTAACCCTAACCCTAGCCCGAACCCTAACCCTAACCCTTCCCCGAAGCCTTCCCCTCACCCGTCCCCTAATCCTAACCTGTACGCTAACACTAACCCATGCCTTCAAACGTACGCTCCCCCTAAACCGTTGTCGTACCCTCACCTGGACCCTAAACCTAGCCCGAATCCTAACTCTAACCCTACAACGAACCCTAACACTAACACTTCCCTGAAGCCTTCCCCTCACCCGTCACCTAATCCTAACCCATACGCTAACACTAACCCGTGCCCTCACACGTACACTCCCCCTAAACCATTGTCGTACCCTCACCTGGACCCTAAACCGTCCCCGTCCCCTAACCCTAACCCTAGCCCAAACCCTAACCCTAAACCTTCCCCGAAGCCTTCCCCTCACCCGTCCCCTAAACCTAACCTGTACGCTAACACTAACCCGTTCCCTTACACGTACGCTCCCCCTAAACCGTTTTCGTACCCTCACCTGGACCCTAAACCGTCCACGTCCCCTAACCCTAACCCTAGCCCGAAACCTAACCCTAACGTTTCCTCGAAGCCTTCTCCTCACCCGTCCCCTAATCCTAACCAGTACGCTAACACTAATCCATGCCTTCACACGAACGCTCCCCCTAAACCGTTGTCGTACACTCACCTGGACCCTAAACCTAGCCCGAATCTTAACCCTAAGACTACACCGAACCCTAACACTAACACTTCCCCGAAGCCTTACCCTCACCCGTCCCCTAATCCTAACCCATACGCTAACACTAACCTGTGCCCTCACACGTACGCTCCCACTTAACCGTTGTCGTACATTAACTTTCACCGTAAACCGTCCCCGTCCCCTACACCTAACCCTAGCCCGATCCCTAACCCTAATCCTTCCCCGAAGCCTTCCCCTCACCTGTCCCCTAATCCTAACCCTTACGCTAACAGTAACCCGTGCCCTCACACGTACGCTCCCCTTAAACCGTTTTCGTACACTCATCTGGACCCTAAATGGTTCCCGTCCCCTAACCCTAACCCTAGTCCGCACCCTAACCCTAAACCTTCCCCGAAGCCTTACCTTCACACGTCTCCTAATTCTAACCGGTACGCTAACATTAAACCGTGCCCTCACACGTATGCTGCCCCTAAACCGTTGGCGTACCCTCACCTGGACCCTAACCGTAGCCCGAACCCTAACCCTAACCCTAGGCCGATCCCTAACCCTAACCCTTCCCCGAAGCCTTCTCCTCACCCGTCCCCTAATCCTAGCCAATATGCCTACACTAACCCGTGCCCTCACACGTACGCTCCCCCTAAACCATTGTCATACCCTCACCTGGACCCTAAACCATCCCCGTCCCCTAACCGTAACTCTAGCCCGAACCCTAACCCTAACCCTAGGCTGATCCCTTACCCTAACTCTTCCCCGAAGCCTTCTCCTCACCCGTCCACTAATCCTAAGCCGTATGCGAACACTAACCCGTGCCCTCATACGTACGCTCCCCCTAAACCGTTGTCGTACCCTCACCTGGACGCTAAACCGTCCCTGTCCCCTAACCCTAACCCTAGCCCAAACCCTAACCCTAACCCTTCCCCGAAGCCCTCCCCTCACCCGTCCCCTAATCCTAACCCCTACGCTAACACTAACCCGTGCCCTCACATGTACGCTCCCCTTAAACCGTTGTCGTACACTCACCAGGACCCTAAATCGTCCCCGTCCGCTAACCCTTACCCTAACCGGAACCCTAACCCTAACCCTTCCCCGAAGCCTTCCCCTCACCCGTCCCCTAATCCTAAACTGTACGATATCACTAACCCATGCCCTCACAGGTACGCTCCCCCTAAATTGTTGTCGTACCCTCACCTGTACCCTAAACCGTCCCCTTCCCCTAACCCTAACCCTAACCCGAACCCTATACCTAACCCTTCTCCGAAGCCTTCCCCTCACTAGTCCCCTAATCCTAACACGTACGCTAACACTAACCCGTGCCCTCACACGTACGCTCCCTTTAAACGGTTGTTGTACACTCACCGTGACCCTAACCCTAGCCCGAATTCTAAACGTAGCCCTACACCGAACTCTAACCCTAACACTTCCCCGAAGCCTTCCCCTCACCCGTCCCCTAATCCTAACGCATATGCTAACACTAACCTGTGCCCTCACATGTACGCTCCCCCTAAACCGTTGTCGTACCCTCACCTGGACCCTAAACCGTCCCCATCCCCTAACCCTAACCCTAGCCCGGACCCTAACCCTAACCCTTCCCCGAAGCCTTCCCCTCACCCGTCCACTAATCCTAACCCGTACGCTAACAATAAACCGTGTCCTCACACGTACGCTCCCCCTAAAGCGTTGTCGTACCCTCACCTGGACCCTAAACCGTCCCCGTCCCCTAACCATAACCCTAGCTCGAACCCTAAACCTAACACTTCCACGAAGCCTTCCCCTCTACCGTCCCCTAATCCTAACCCGTACGCTAACACTAACCCGTGCCCTCACACGTACGCTCCCCCTAAACCGTTGTCGTACCCTCACCTGGACCCTAAACCGTGCCCGTCCCCTAACCCAAATCCTAGCCCGAAACCTAACCCTAATACTTCCCCAAAGCCTTCCCCTCACCCGTCCCCATATCCTAACCCGTACGCTAACAGTAACCCGTGCCCTCACACGTACGCTCCCCCTAAACCGTTGTCGTACCGTCTGCTGGACCCTAAACCGTCCCCGTCCACTAAACCTAACCCTAGACAGAACCCTAAACTTAACCCTTCGCCGAAGCCTTCCCCTCACCCGTCCTCTAATCCTAACCCGTACTCTAACACTAATCCATGCCCTCACACGTACGCTCACCCTAAAGTGTTGTCGTACACTCACCTGGACCCTAAACCGTTCCCGTCCCCTAACACTAACCCTAGTCTGAACCCTAACCCTAACACTTCCCTGAAGCCTTCCCCTCACCCGTCCCCTAATCCTAACCCGTACACTAACAGTAACCCATGCCCTCACACGTATGCTCCCCCTAAACCGTTGTCCTACACTCACCTGGACCCTAAACCGTCCCCGTCACCTAACCCTAACCCTAGCACGAACCCTAACCCTAACCCTTCCCTGAAGCCTTCCCCTCACCGGTCCCCTAATCCTAACCCGTACGCTAACTCTAACCCGTGCCATCACACGTACGCTCCCCCTAAACCGTTGTCGTACCCTCACCTGCACCGTAAACCGTCCCTGTCTCGTAACAAAAACCCTAGCACGAACCCTAACCCTAACCCATCCCGAAGCCTTCCCCTCATCCGTCCCCTAATGCTAACCCGTACGCTAACACTAACCCCTGCACTCACACGTACACTCCCCCTAAACCGTTGTCGTACCCTCACCTGGACCCTAAATCGTCCCCATCCCCTAACCCTAGCCCGAACCCTAACCCTAACCCTTCCCGAAGCCTTCACCTCACCCGTCCCCTAATCCTAACCCGTACGCTAACAGTAACCCATGGCCTCACACGTACGCTCCCCCTAAACCGTTGTCCTATACTCACCTGGACCCTAAACCATCCCCGTCCGCTAACCCTAACCCTAGCCCGAACCCTAAACCTAACACTTCCCCGAAGCATTCCCCTCACCCGTCCTCTAATCCAAACCCGTACGCTAACACTAACACATGCCCTCACATGTATGCTCCCCCTAAACCGTTGTCGTACCCTCACCTGGACCCTAAACCTAGCCCGAATCCTAATTCTAACCCTACAACGAACCCTAACACTAACACTTCCCTGAAGCCTTCCACTCACCCGTCACCTAATCCTAACCCATACGCTAACACTAACCTGTGCCCTCACACGTACGCTCCCCCTAAACCGTTGTCGTACCCTCACCTGGACCCTAAACCGTCCCCGTCCCCTAACCCTAACCCTAGCCCGAACCCTAACCCTAACCCTTCCCCGAAGCCTTCCCCTCACCCGTCCCCTAATCCTAACCTGTACGCTAACACTAACCCATGCCTTCAAACGTACGCTCCCCCTAAACCGTTGTCGTACCCTCACCTGGACCCTAAACCTAGCCCGAATCCTAACTCTAACCCTACAACGAACCCTAACACTAACACTTCCCTGAAGCCTTCCCCTCACCCGTCACCTAATCCTAACCCATACGCTAACACTAACCCGTGCCCTCACACGTACACTCCCCCTAAACCATTGTCGTACCCTCACCTGGACCCTAAACCGTCCCCGTCCCCTAACCCTAACCCTAGCCCAAACCCTAACCCTAAACCTTCCCCGAAGCCTTCCCCTCACCCGTCCCCTAAACCTAACCTGTACGCTAACACTAACCCGTTCCCTTACACGTACGCTCCCCCTAAACCGTTTTCGTACCCTCACCTGGACCCTAAACTGTCCACGTCCCCTAACCCTAACCCTAGCCCGAAACCTAACCCTAACGTTTCCTCGAAGCCTTCTCCTCACCCGTCCCCTAATCCTAACCAGTACGCTAACACTAATCCATGCCTTCACACGAACGCTCCCCCTAAACCGTTGTCGTACACTCACCTGGACCCTAAACCTAGCCCGAATCTTAACCCTAAGACTACACCGAACCCTAACACTAACACTTCCCCGAAGCCTTACCCTCACCCGTCCCCTAATCCTAACCCATACGCTAACACTAACCTGTGCCCTCACACGTACGCTCCCACTTAACCGTTGTCGTACATTAACTTTCACCGTAAACCGTCCCCGTCCCCTACACCTAACCCTAGCCCGATCCCTAACCCTAATCCTTCCCCGAAGCCTTCCCCTCACCTGTCCCCTAATCCTAACCCTTACGCTAACAGTAACCCGTGCCCTCACACGTACGCTCCCCTTAAACCGTTTTCGTACACTCATCTGGACCCTAAATGGTTCCCGTCCCCTAACCCTAACCCTAGTCCGCACCCTAACCCTAAACCTTCCCCGAAGCCTTACCTTCACACGTCTCCTAATTCTAACCGGTACGCTAACATTAAACCGTGCCCTCACACGTATGCTGCCCCTAAACCGTTGGCGTACCCTCACCTGGACCCTAACCGTAGCCCGAACCCTAACCCTAACCCTAGGCCGATCCCTAACCCTAACCCTTCCCCGAAGCCTTCTCCTCACCCGTCCCCTAATCCTAGCCAATATGCCTACACTAACCCGTGCCCTCACACGTACGCTCCCCCTAAACCATTGTCATACCCTCACCTGGACCCTAAACCATCCCCGTCCCCTAACCGTAACTCTAGCCCGAACCCTAACCCTAACCCTAGGCTGATCCCTTACCCTAACTCTTCCCCGAAGCCTTCTCCTCACCCGTCCACTAATCCTAAGCCGTATGCGAACACTAACCCGTGCCCTCATACGTACGCTCCCCCTAAACCGTTGTCGTACCCTCACCTGGACGCTAAACCGTCCCTGTCCCCTAACCCTAACCCTAGCCCAAACCCTAACCCTAACCCTTCCCCGAAGCCCTCCCCTCACCCGTCCCCTAATCCTAACCCCTACGCTAACACTAACCCGTGCCCTCACATGTACGCTCCCCTTAAACCGTTGTCGTACACTCACCAGGACCCTAAATCGTCCCCGTCCGCTAACCCTTACCCTAACCGGAACCCTAACCCTAACCCTTCCCCGAAGCCTTCCCCTCACCCGTCCCCTAATCCTAAACTGTACGATATCACTAACCCATGCCCTCACAGGTACGCTCCCCCTAAATTGTTGTCGTACCCTCACCTGTACCCTAAACCGTCCCCTTCCCCTAACCCTAACCCTAACCCGAACCCTATACCTAACCCTTCTCCGAAGCCTTCCCCTCACTAGTCCCCTAATCCTAACACGTACGCTAACACTAACCCGTGCCCTCACACGTACGCTCCCTTTAAACGGTTGTTGTACACTCACCGTGACCCTAACCCTAGCCCGAATTCTAAACGTAGCCCTACACCGATCTCTAACCCTAACACTTCCCCGAAGCCTTCCCCTCACCCGTCCCCTAATCCTAACGCATATGCTAACACTAACCTGTGCCCTCACATGTACGCTCCCCCTAAACCGTTGTCGTACCCTCACCTGGACCCTAAACCGTCCCCATCCCCTAACCCTAACCCTAGCCCGGACCCTAACCCTAACCCTTCCCCGAAGCCTTCCCCTCACCCGTCCACTAATCCTAACCCGTACGCTAAAAATAAACCGTGTCCTCACACGTACGCTCCCCCTAAAGCGTTGTCGTACCCTCACCTGGACCCTAAACCGTCCCCGTCCCCTAACCATAACCCTAGCTCGAACCCTAAACCTAACACTTCCACGAAGCCTTCCCCTCTACCGTCCCCTAATCCTAACCCGTACGCTAACACTAACCCGTGCCCTCACACGTACGCTCCCCCTAAACCGTTGTCGTACCCTCACCTGGACCCTAAACCGTGCCCGTCCCCTAACCCAAATCCTAGCCCGAAACCTAACCCTAATACTTCCCCAAAGCCTTCCCCTCACCCGTCCCCATATCCTAACCCGTACGCTAACAGTAACCCGTGCCCTCACACGTACGCTCCCCCTAAACCGTTGTCGTACCGTCTGCTGGACCCTAAACCGTCCCCGTCCACTAAACCTAACCCTAGACAGAACCCTAAACTTAACCCTTCGCCGAAGCCTTCCCCTCACCCGTCCTCTAATCCTAACCCGTACTCTAACACTAATCCATGCCCTCACACGTACGCTCACCCTAAAGTGTTGTCGTACACTCACCTGGACCCTAAACCGTTCCCGTCCCCTAACACTAACCCTAGTCTGAACCCTAACCCTAACACTTCCCTGAAGCCTTCCCCTCACCCGTCCCCTAATCCTAACCCGTACACTAACAGTAACCCATGCCCTCACACGTATGCTCCCCCTAAACCGTTGTCCTACCCTCACCTGGACCCTAAACCGTCCCCGTCACCTAACCCTAACCCTAGCACGAACCCTAACCCTAACCCTTCCCTGAAGCCTTCCCCTCACCGGTCCCCTAATCCTAACCCGTACGCTAACTCTAACCCGTGCCATCACACGTACGCTCCCCCTAAACCGTTGTCGTACCCTCACCTGGACCCTAAACCGTCCCCGTCCCCTAACACTAACTCTAGCCCTGACCCTAACCCTAACCCTTCCCCGAAGCCTTCCCCTCACCCGTCCCCTAATCCTAACCCATACGTTAACACAAACCCGTGTCCTCACACGTACGCTACACCTAAACCGTTGTCGTACCCTCACCTGCACCGTAAACCGTCCCCGTCTCGTAACAAAAACCCTAGCACGAACCCTAACCCTAACCCATCCCGAAGCCTTCCCCTCATCCGTCCCCTAATGCTAACCCGTACGCTAACACTAACCCGTGCACTCACACGTACACTCCCCCTAAACCGTTGTCGTACCCTCACCTGGACCCTAAATCGTCCCCATCCCCTAACCCTAGCCCGAACCCTAACCCTAACCCTTCCCGAAGCCTTCACCTCACCCGTCCCCTAATCCTAACCCGTACGCTAACAGTAACCCATGCCCTCACACGTACGCTCCCCCTAAACCGTTGTCCTATACTCACCTGGACCCTAAACCATCCCCGTCCGCTAACCCTAACCCTAGCCCGAACCCTAAACCTAACACTTCCCCGAAGCATTCCCCTCACCCGTCCTCTAATCCAAACCCGTACGCTAACACTAACACATGCCCTCACATGTATGCTCCCCCTAAACCGTTGTCGTACCCTCACCTGGACCCTGAACCGTCCCCGTCCCCTAACCCTAACCCTAGCCCGAACCTTAACCCTAACATTTCTCGAAGCCTTCCCCTCACCCGTCCTCAAATCCTAACCCGTTCGCTAACAGTAACCCATGCCCTCACAAGTACGCTCCCCTTAAACCGTTGTCCTACCCTCACCTGGACCCTAAATCATCCCCGTTCCCTAACCCTAGCCCGAACCCTAACCCTAACATTTCCCGAAGCCTTCCCCTCACCCGTCCCCTAACCCTAACCCGTACGCTAACACTAACGCGTGCTCTCACACGTACGCTCCCCCTAAACCGCTGTCGTGCCCTCACCTGGACCCTAAACCTAGCCAGAATCCTAACCCTAACCCTGGCCCGAACCCTAACCCTAACACTTCCCCGAAGCCTTCTCCTCACCCGTCCCCTAATCCTAACCCGTACGCTAACACTAACCCGTGCCCTCTCACGTACGCTCCCCCTAAACCGATGTCGTACCCTCACCTAGACCCTAAAACATCCCCGGCCCCTATCCCTAACCCTAGCCCGAACCCTAACCGTAACCCTTCCACGAAGCCTTCCCCTCACCCGTCCCCTAATCCTACCCCGTATGCTAAAACTAATCCGTGCCCTCACACGTACGCTCCCCCTGAACCGCTCTCGTACCCTCACCTGGACCCTAAACCGTCCCCATCCCCTAACCCTAAACCTAGCCCGAACCCTAACCATAACCCTTCCCCGAAGCCTTCCCCTCACCCGTCCACTAATCCTACTCTGTACGCTAACACTAATCCGTGCCCTCACACTTACGCTCCCCCTGAACCGCTGTCGTACCCTCACCTGGACCCTAAACCGTCCCCGTCCCCTAACCCTAACCCTGGCCCGAACCCTAACCATAACACTTCCCCGAAGCCTTCCGTTCACATGTCCCCTAATCCTAACCCGTACACTAACACTAACCTGTGCCCTCACACGTACGCTCCCCCTAAACCATTGTCGTACCCTCACCTGGACCCTAAACCGTCCCCATCCCCTAACCCTGACCTTAGCCCTAATCCCTAACCCTAACACTTCCCCGAAGCCTTCTCCTCACCCGTCCCCTAATCCTAACCCGTACGCTAACACTAACCCATGCCTTCAAACGTACGCTCCCCCTAAACCGTTGTCGTACCCTCACCTGGACCCTAAACCATCCCCGTCCCCTAACCTTAACCCTAGTCCGAACCCTAACCCTTCCCCGAAGCCTTCCCCTCACCCGTCCCCTAATCCTAACCCGTACGCTAACACTAATCCGTGCCTTCACACGTACGCTCCCCCTAAACCGTTGTCGTACCATCACCTGGACCCTAAACCTAGCCCGAATCCTAACACTAACCCTACACCGAACCCTAACCCTAACACTTCTCAGAAGCCTTCCCCTCACCCGTTCCCTAATCCTAACCCGTACGCTAACACTAACCCGTGCCCTCACACGTACGCTCCCCCTAAACCATTGTCGTTCCCTCACCTGGACCCTAAACTGTCCCCATCCCCTAACCCTAACCCTAGCCCGAACCCTAACCCTAACCCTTCCGCGAAGCCTTCCCCTCAACCGTCCCCTAAACCTACCCCGTACGCTAACACTAATCCGTGCCCTCACACGTACGCTCCCCCTGAACCGCTGTCGTACCCTCACCTGGTCCCTAAACCGTCCCCTTCCCCTAACCCTAACCCTAACCCGAACCCTAATCCTAATACTTCCCCGAAGCCTTCCACTCACACGTCCCATAATCCTAACCCGTACGCTAACACTAACCTGTGCCCTCACACGTACGCTCCCTCTAAACCTTTGTCGTACCATCACCTGGACCATAAACCATCCCCGTCCCCTAACCCTAACCTTAGCCAGAACCATAACCCTAACACTTCCCCGAAGCCTTCCCCTCACCCGTCCCCTAATACTAACCCGTACACTAACACTAACGTGTGCCCTCACACGTACTCTCCCCCTAAACCGTTGTTTTACCCTCACCTGGACCCTAACCCTAGCCCGAACCCTAACCCTAACCCTAGGCCGATCCATAACCCTAACCCTTTCCCGAAGCCTTCTCCTCACCCTTCCCCTAATCCTAACCAATATGCTAACACTAATACGTGCCCTCACTCGTACGCTCCCCCTGAACTTTTGTCGTACCCTCACCTGGACCCTAAACCGTCCCCGTCCCCGAACCCTAACCTAGCCCGAACAATAACCCTAAGCCTTCCCCGAAGCCTTCCACTCGCCTGTCCCCTAATCCTAACCCGTACGCTAAACCTAACCCTTGCCCTAACACGTACGTTGCACCTGAACCGTTGTCGTACCCTAACCTGGACCCTAAACAGTCCCCGTCCCCTAAACCTAACCCTAGCCCGAACCCTAACCCTAACCCTTCCCCGAATCCTTCCCCTCACCCATCCCCTAACCTTAATCCTTACGCTAACACTAACCTGTGCGCTCACACGTACGCTCCCCCTAAACCGTTGTCGTACCCTCACCTGGACCCTAAACCGTCGCCGTCCCCTATACCTAACCCTAGCCCGAACCCTAACACTAACCCTTCCCCGAAGCCTTCCCCTCAACCGTCCCCTAATCTAACCCGTATGCTAACACTAACCCATGCCCTCACACGTATGCTCCCCATAAACCGTTGTCGTACCCTCACCTGGACCCTAAACCGTCCCCGTCCCCTAACCCTAACCCTAGCCAGAACCCGAAACTTAACCCTTCCCCGAAGCCTTCCCCTCACCCGTCCCCTAATCCTAACCCGTACCCTAACACTAACCCGTGCCATCACACGTACGCTCCCCCTAAACCGTTGTCGTACCCTCACCTGGACCCTAAACCGTCACCGTCCCCTAACACTAACTCTAGCCCTGACCCTAACCCTAACACTTCCCCGAAGCCTTCCCCTCACCCGTCCCCTAATCCTAACCCATACGTTAACACAAACCCGTGTCCTCACACGTACGCTACACCTAAACCGTTGTCGTACCCTCACCTGCACCGTAAACCGTCCCCGTCTCGTAACAAAACCCTAGCACGAACCCTAACCCTAACCCATCCCGAAGCCTTCCCCTCATCCGTCCCCTAATGCTAACCCGTACGCTAACACTAACCCGTGCACTCACACGTACACTCCCCCTAAACCGTTGTCGTACCCTCACCTGGACCCTAAATCGTCCCCATCCCCTAACCCTAGCCCGAACCCTAACCCTAACCCTTCCCGAAGCCTTCACCTCACCCGTCCCCTAATCCTAACCCGTACGCTAACAGTAACCCATGCCCTCACACGTACGCTCCCCCTAAACCGTTGTCCTATACTCACCTGGACCCTAAACCATCCCCGTCCGCTAACCCTAACCCTAGCCCGAACCCTAAACCTAACACTTCCCCGAAGCATTCCCCTCACCCGTCCTCTAATCCAAACCCGTACGCTAACACTAACACATGCCCTCACATGTATGCTCCCCCTAAACCGTTGTCGTACCCTCACCTGGACCCTGAACCGTCCCCGTCCCCTAACCCTAACCCTAGCCCGAACCTTAACCCTAACACTTCTCGAAGCCTTCCCCTCACCCGTCCTCAAATCCTAACCCGTTCGCTAACAGTAACCCATGCCCTCACACGTACGCTCCCCTTAAACCGTTGTCCTACCCTCACCTGGACCCTAAATCATCCCCGTTCCCTAACCCTAGCCCGAACCCTAACCCTAACATTTCCCGAAGCCTTCCCCTCACCCGTCCCCTAACCTTAACCCGTACGCTAACACTAACGCGTGCTCTCACACGTACGCTCCCCCTAAACCGCTGTCGTGCCCTCACCTGGACCCTAAACCTAGCCAGAATCCTAACCCTAACCCTGGCCCGAACCCTAACCCTAACACTTCCCCGAAGCCTTCTCCTCACCCGTCCCCTAATCCTAACCCGTACGCTAACACTAACCCGTGCCCTCTCACGTACGCTCCCCCTAAACCGATGTCGTACCCTCACCTAGACCCTAAAACATCCCCGGCCCCTATCCCTAACCCTAGCCCGAACCCTAACCGTAACCCTTCCACGAAGCCTTCCCCTCACCCGTCCCCTAATCCTACCCCGTATGCTAAAACTAATCCGTGCCCTCACACGTACGCTCCCCCTGAACCGCTCTCGTACCCTCACCTGGACCCTAAACCGTCCCCGTCCCCTAACCCTAAACCTAGCCCGAACCCTAACCATAACCCTTCCCCGAAGCCTTCCCCTCACCCGTCCACTAATCCTACTCTGTACGCTAACACTAATCCGTGCCCTCACACTTACGCTCCCCCTGAACCGCTGTCGTACCCTCACCTGGACCCTAAACTGTAGCCGTCCCCTAACCCTAACCCTGGCCCGAACCCTAACCATAACACTTCCCCGAAGCCTTCCCTTCACACGTCCCCTAATCCTAACCCGTACACTAACACTAACCTGTGCCCTCACACGTACGCTCCCCCTAAACCATTGTCGTACCCTCACCTGGACCCTAAACCGTCCCCATCCCCTAACCCTGACCTTAGCCCTAATCCCTAACCCTAACACTTCCCCGAAGCCTTCTCCTCACCCGTCCCCTAATCCTAACCCGTACGCTAACACTAACCCATGCCTTCAAACGTACGCTCCCCCTAAACCGTTGTCGTACCCTCACCTGGACCCTAAACCATCCCCGTCCCCTAACCTTAACCCTAGTCCGAACCCTAACCCTTCCCCGAAGCCTTCCCTTCACCCGTCCCCTAATCCTAACCCGTACGCTAACACTAATCCGTGCCTTCACACGTACGCTCCCCCTAAACCGTTGTCGTACCATCACCTGGACCCTAAACCTAGCCCGAATCCTAACACTAACCCTACACCGAACCCTAACCCTAACACTTCTCAGAAGCCTTCCCCTCACCCGTTCCCTAATCCTAACCCGTATGCTAACACTAACCCGTGCCCTCACACGTACGCTCCCCCTAAACCATTGTCGTTCCCTCACCTGGACCCTAAACTGTCCCCATCCCCTAACCCTAACCCTAGCCCGAACCCTAACCCTAACCCTTCCGCGAAGCCTTCCCCTCAACCGTCCCCTAAACCTACCCCGTACACTAACACTAATCCGTGCCCTCACACGTACGCTCCCCCTGAACCGCTGTCGTACCCTCACCTGGTCCCAAAACCGTCCCCTTCCCCTAACCCTAACCCTAACCCGAACCCTAATCCTAATACTTCCCCGAAGCCTTCCACTCACACGTCCCATAATCCTAACCCGTACGCTAACACTAACCTGTGCCCTCACACGTACGCTCCCTCTAAACCTTTGTCGTACCATCACCTGGACCATAAACCATCCCCGTCCCCTAACCCTAACCTTAGCCAGAACCATAACCCTAACACTTCCCCGAAGCCTTCCCCTCACCCGTCCCCTAATACTAACCCGTACACTAACACTAACGCGTGCCCTCACACGTACTCTCCCCCTAAACCGTTGTTTTACCCTCACCTGGACCCTAACCCTAGCCCGAACCCTAACCCTAACCCTAGGCCGATCCATAACCCTAAGCCTTTCCCGAAGCCTTCTCCTCACCCTTCCCCTAATCCTAACCAATATGCTAACACTAATACGTGCCCTCACTCGTACGCTCCCCCTGAACTTTTGTCGTACCCTCACCTGGACCCTAAACCGTCCCCGTCCCCGAACCCTAACCTAGCCCGAACAATAACCCTAAGCCTTCCCCGAAGCCTTCCACTCGCCTGTCCCCTAATCCTAACCCGTACGCTAAACCTAACCCTTGCCCTAACACGTACGTTGCCCCTGAACCGTTGTCGTACCCTAACCTGGACCCTAAACAGTCCCCGTCCCCTAAACCTAACCCTAGCCCGAACCCTAACCCTAACCCTACCCGAATCCTTCCCCTCACCCATCCCCTAACCTTAATCCTTACGCTAACACTAACCTGTGCGCTCACACGTACGCTCCCCCTAAACCGTTGTCGTACCCTCACCTGGACCCTAAACCGTCGCCGTCCCCTATACCTAACCCTAGCCCGAACCCTAACACTAACCCTTCCCCGAAGCCTTCCCCTCAACCGTCCCCTAATCTAACCCGTATGCTAACACTAACCCATGCCCTCACACGTATGCTCCCCATAAACCGTTGTCGTACCCTCACCTGGACCCTAAACCGTCCCCGTCCCCTAACCCTAACCCTAGCCAGAACCCGAAACTTAACCCTTCCCCGAAGCCTTCCCCTCACCCGTCCCCTAATCCTAACCCGTACCCTAACACTAACCAGTGCCCTCACACGTACGCTCCCCCTAAACCGTTGTCGTACCCTCACTTGGACCCTAAACCGTCCCCGTCCCCTAGCCCTAACCCTAGCCCGAAACCTAACTCTAACACTTCGCCGAAGCGTTGCCCTCACCCGCCCCTAATACTAACCCGTATGCTAACACTAACCCGTGCCCTCAAACGTACGCTTCCCTTTAAACCGTTGTCGTACCCTACCTGGACCCTAAACCGTCCCCGTCCCCTAAACCTAACCCTAGCCCGAACCCTAACCATAACCCTTCCCCGGAGCCTTCCCCTCACCCGTCCCCTAACCCTAAGCCGTACGCTAACACTAACGCGTGCCCTCACACGTACGCTCCCCCTAAACCGTTGTCGTACCCTGACCTGGACCCTAAACCTAGCCCGAATCCTAAGCCTAACCCTACACCGAACCCTAACCCTAACACTTCACCCAAGCCTTCCCCTCACCCGTCCCATAATCCTAACCCGTACGCTAACACTAACCCGTGCCCTCACACGTACGCTCTCCCTAAACCGTTGTCGTACCCTTACCTGGACCCTAAACCGTCCCCGTCCCCTAACCCTAACCCTAGCCCGAACCCTAACCCTAACCCTTCCCCAAAGCCTTCCCCTCACCCGTCCCCTAATCCTAACCTGTACGCTAACACTAACCCATGCCTTCAAACGTACGCTCCCCCTAAACCGTTGTCGTACCCTCACTTGGACCCTAAACCTAGCCCGAATCCTAACTCTAACCCTACAACGAACCCTAACACTAACACTTCCCCGAAGCCTTCCCCTCACCCGTCACCTAATCCTAACCCTTACGCTAACACTAACCCGTGCCCTCACACGTACACTCCCCCTAAACCGTTGTCGTACCCTCACCTGGACCCTAAACCGTCCCCGTCCCCTAACCCTAACCCTAGCCCAAACCCTAACCCTAACCCTTCCCCGAAGCCTTCCCCTCACCCGTCCCCTAAACCTAACCTGTACGCTAACACTAACCCGTTCCCTTACACGTACACTCCCCCTAGACCGTTTTCGTACCCTCACCTGGACCCTAAACCGAACACGTCCCCTAACCCTAACCCTAGCCCGAAACCTAACCCTAACGTTTCCTCGAAGCCTTCTCCTCACCCGTCCCCTAATCCTAACCCGTACGCTAACACTAATCCTTGCCTTCACATGAACGCTCCCCCTAAACCGTTGTCGTACACTCACCTGGACCCTAAACCTAGCCCGAATCCTAACCCTAACCCTGCACCGAACCCTAACCGTAACACTTCCCCGAAGCCTTACCCTTACCTGTCCGCTAATCCTAATCCGTACGCTAACACTAACCCATGCCCTCACACGTACGCTCCCCCTAAACCTTTTTCGTACCCTCACCTGGATGGTAAACCATCCCCGTCCCCTAACCCTAAACCTAGCCCGAAACCTAACCCTAACACTTCCCCGAAACCTTCCCCTCACCCGTCCCCTAATCCTAACCCGTACGCTAACACTAACCCATGCCCTCACACGTACGCTCCCCCTAAACCGTTGTCGTACCCTCACCTGGACCCTAAACCATCCCCGTCCCCTAACGCTAACCCTAGCCCGAACCCTAACCCTAACCCTTCCCCCAATGCCTTCACCTCAACCGTCTCCTAATCCTAACCCGTACGCTAACACTAACCCGTGCCCTCAAATGTACGCTACCCCTAAACCGTTGTCGTACCCTGACCTGGACCCTAAACCGTCCCCGTTCTCTATCCGTAACCCTAGCCCGAACTCTAACCCTTCCCTGAAGCCTTCCCCTCACCCGTCATCTAATCCTCCGCACGCTAACACTAACCCGTGCCCTCACACGTACGCTCCCCCTAAACCTTTTTCGTACCCTCACCTGGACCCTAAACCGTCCCCGTCCCCTAACCTTAACCCTAACTCGAACCCTAACCCTAACTCTTCTTCGAAGCCTTCCCCTCACCCGTCCCCAAACCTAACCCGTACGCTAACACTACCCCGTGCTCTCACACGTACTCTCCCCCTAAACTGTTTCGTACACTCACATGGACCCTAAACCTTCACCATCCCCTAAAACTAACCCAATCCCGAACCCTAACCCTAACACTTTCCCGAAGCCTTCCCCTCACCCGTCCCCTAATCCTAACCCATACGCTAACACTAACCCGTGCCCTCACACGTACGCTCCCCCTAAACCGTTGTCGTACCCTTACCTGGACCCTAAACCGTCCCCGTCCCCTAACCCTAACCCTAGCCCGAACCCTAACCCTAACCCTTCCCCGAAGCCTTCCCCTCACCCGTCCCCTAACCCTAAGCCGTACGCTAACACTAACGCGTGCCTTCACACGTACGCTCACCCTAAACCGTTGTCGTACCCTGACCTGGACCCTAAACCTAGCCCGAATCCTAAGCCTAAACCTACACCGAACCCTAACCCTAACACTTCACTCAAGCCTTCCCCTCACCCGTCCCATAATCCTAACCCGTACGCTAACACTAACCCGTGCCCTCACACGTACGCTCTCCCTAAACCATTGTCGTACCCTCACCTGGACCCTAAACCGTCCCCGTCCCCTAACCCTAACCCTAGCCTGAACCCTAACCCTGACCCTTCCCCGAAGCCTTCCCCTCACCCGTCCCCTAATCCTAACCTGTACGCTAACACTAACCCATGCCTTCAAACGTACGCTCCCCCTAAACCGTTGTCATACCCTCACCTGGACCCTAAACCGTCCCCGTCCCCAAACCTTAACCCTAGTCCGAACCCTAACCCTTCCCCGAAGCCTTCCTCTCACTCGTCCCCTAATCCTAACTCGTACGCTAAAACTAACCCGTGCCCTCACACGTACGCTCCCCCTAAACCATTGTCGTACCCTAACCTGGACCCTAAACCGTCCCCGTACCCTAACCCGAACCCTAGCCCGAACCCTAACCCTAACCCTTCCCCGAAGCCTTCCCCTCACCCATCCCATAATCCTAACCCGTCCGCTAACACTAACCCATGCCCTTGCACGTATGCTCTCCCTAAACCGTTGTTGTACCCTCACCTGGACCCTAAACCGTCCCTGTCCCCTAACCTTAACCCTAGTCCGAACCCTAACCCTTCCCCGAAGCCTTCCCCTCACTCGTCCCCTAATCCTAACCCGTACGCTAACACTAATCCATGCCTTCACACGTACGCTCCCCCTAAACCGTTGTCGTACCCTCACCTGGACCCTAAACCTAGCCCGAATCCTAACTCTAACCCTACAACGAACCCTAACACTAATACTTCCCTGAAGCCTTCCCCTCACCCGTCACCTAATCCTAACCCATACGCTAACACTAACCCGTGCCCTCACACGTACACTCCCCCTAAACCGTTGTCGTACCCTCACCTGGACCCTAAACCGTCCCCGTCCCCTAACCCTAACCCTAGCCCGAACCCTAACCCTAACCCTTCCCCGAAGCCTTCCCCTCACCCGTCCCCTAATCCTAACCTGTACGCTAACACTAACCCATGCCTTCAAACGTACGCTCCCCCTAAACCGTTGTCGTACCCTCACCTGGACCCTAAACCTAGCCCGAATCCTAACTCTAACCCTACAACGAACCCTAACACTAACACTTCCCTGAAGCCTTCCCCTCACCCGTCACCTAATCCTAACTCATACGCTAACACTAACCTGTGCCCTCACACGTACACTCCCCCTAAACCGTTGTCGTACCCTCACCTGGACCCTAAACCGTCCCCGTCCCCTAACCCTAACACTAGCCCAAACCCTAACCCTAAACCTTCCCCGAAGCCTTCCCCTCACCCGTCCCCTAAACCTAACCTGTACGCTAACACTAACCCGTTCCCTTACACGTACGCTCCCCCTAAACCGTTTTCGTACCCTCACCTGGACCCTAAACCGTCCACGTCCCCTAACCCTAACCCTAGCCCGAAACCTAACCCTAACGTTTCCTCGAAGCCTTCTCCTCACCCGTCCCCTAATCCTAACCGGTACGCTAACACTAATCCATGCCTTCACACGAACGCTCCCCCTAAACCGTTGTCGTACACTCATCTGGACCCTAAACCTAGCCCGAATCTTAACCCTAAGACTACACCGAACCCTAACACTAACACTTCCCCGAAGCCTTACCCTCACCCGTCCCCTAATCCTAACCCATACGCTAACACTAACCTGTGCCCTCACACGTACGCTCCCCCTTAACCGTTGTCGTACATTAACTTTCACCGTAAACCGTCCCCGTCCCCTACACCTAACCCTAGCCCGATCCCTAACCCTAATCCTTCCCCGAAGCCTTCCCCTCACCTGTCCCCTAATCCTAACCCTTACGCTAACAGTAACCCGTGCCCTCACACGTACGCTCCCCTTAAACCGTTTTCGTACACTCATCTGGACCCTAAATGGTTCCCGTCCCCTAACCCTAACCCTAGTCCGCACCCTAACCCTAACCCTTCCCCGAAGCCTTACCCTCACACGTCTCCTAATTCTAACCCGTACGCTAACATTAAACCGTGCCCTCACACGTATGCTGCCCCTAAACCGTTGGCGTACCCTCACCTGGACCCTAACTGTAGCCCGAACCCTAACCCTAACCCTAGGCCGATCCCTAACCCTAAACCTTCCCCGAAGCCTTCTCCTCACCCGTCCCCTAATCCTAGCCAATATGCCTACACTAACCCGTGCCCTCACACGTACGCTCCCCCTAAACCATTGTCATACCCTCACCTGGACCCTAAACCATCCCCGTCCCCTAACCCTAACTCTAGCCCGAACCCTAACCCTAACCCTAGGCTGATCCCTTACCCTAACTCTTCCCCGAAGCCTTCTCCTCACCCGTCCACTAATCCTAAGCCGTATGCGAACACTAACCCGTGCCCTCATACGTACGCTCCCCCTAAACCGTTGTCGTACCCTCACCTGGACGCTAAACCGTCCCTGTCCCCTAACCCTAACCCTAGCCCAAACCCTAACCCTAACCCTTCCCCGAAGCCCTCCCCTCACCCGTCCCCTAATCCTAACCCGTACGCTAACACTAACCCGTGCCCTCACATGTACGCTCCCCTTAAACCGTTGTCGTACACTCACCAGGACCCTAAATCGTCCCCGTCCGCTAACCCTTACCCTAACCGGAACCCTAACCCTAACCCTTCCCCGAAGCCTTCCCCTCACCCGTCCCCTAATCCTAAACTGTACGATATCACTAACCCATGCCCTCACACGTACGCTCCCCCTAAATTATTGTCGTACCCTCACCTGTACCCTAAACCGTCCCCTTCCCCTAACCCTAACCCTAACCCGAACCCTATACCTAACCCTTCTTCGAAGCCTTCCCCTCACTAGTCCCCTAATCCTAACACGTACGCTAACACTAACCCGTGCCCTCACACGTACGCTCCCTTTAAACGGTTGTCGTACAATCACCGTGACCCTAACCCTAGCCCTAATTCTAAACGTAGCCCTACACCGAACTCTAACCCTAACACTTCCCCGAAGCCTTCCCCTCACCCGTCCCCTAATCCTAACGCATATGCTAACACTAACCTGTGCCCTCACATGTACGCTCCCCCTAAACCGTTGTCGTACCCTCACCTGGACCCTAAACCGTCCCCATCCCCTAACCCTAACCCTAGCCCGGACCCTAACCCTAACCCTTCCCCGAAGCCTTCCCCTCACCCGTCCACTAATCCTAACCTGTACGCTAACAATAAACCGTGTCCTCACACGTACGCTCCCCCTAAAGCGTTGTCGTACCCTCACCTGGACCCTAAACCGTCCCCGTCCCCTAACCATAACCCTAGCTCGAACCCTAAACCTAACACTTCCACGAAGCCTTCTCCTCTACCGTCCCCTAATCCTAACCCGTACGCTAACACTAACCCGTGCCCTCACACGTACGCTCCCCCTAAACCGTTGTCGTACCCTCACCTGGACCCTAAACCGTGCCCGTCCCCTAACCCAAATCCTAGCCCGAAACCTAACCCTAATACTTCCCCAAAGCCTTCCCCTCACCCGTCCCCATATCCTAACCCGTACGCTAACAGTAACCCGTGCCCTCACACGTACGCTCCCCCTAAACCGTTGTCGTACCGTCTGCTGGACCCTAAACCGTGTCCGTCCACTAAACCTAACCCTAGACAGAACCCTAAACTTAACCCTTCGCCGAAGCCTTCCCCTCACCCGTCCTCTAATCCTAACCCGTACTCTAACACTAATCCATGCCCTCACACGTACGCTCACCCTAAAGTGTTGTCGTACACTCACCTGGACCCTAAACCGTTCCCGTCCCCTAACACTAACCCTAGTCTGAACCCTAACCCTAACACTTCACTGAAGCCTTCCCCTCACCCGTCCCCTAATCCTAACGCGTACACTAACAGTAACCCATGCCCTCACACGTATGCTCCCCCTAAACCGTTGTCCTACCCTCACCTGGACCCTAAACCGTCCCCGTCACCTAACCCTAACCCTAGCACGAACCCTAACCCTAACCCTTCCCTGAAGCCTTCCCCTCACCGGTCCCCTAATCCTAACCCGTACGCTAACTCTAACCCGTGCCATCACACGTACACTCCCCCTAAACCGTTGTCGTACCCTCACCTGGACCCTAAACTGTCCCCGTCCCCTAACACTAACTCTAGCCCTGACCCTAACCCTAACACTTCCCCGAAGCCTTCCCCTCACCCGTCCCCTAATCCTAACCCATACGTTAACACAAACCCGTGTCCTCACACGTACGCTCCCCCTAAACCGTTGTCCTACCCTCACCTGGACCCTAAACTGTCCCCGTCCCCTAACCCTAACCCTAGCCCAAACCCTAACCCTAACCCTTCCCTTAAGCCGTCCCCTCACCCGTCCCCTAATCCTAACCCGTACGCGAACACTATCCCGTGCCCTCACACGTACGCTCCCCCTAAACTGTTGTCGTACCCTCACCTGGACCCTAAACCTTCCCCGTACCCTAACCCGAAACCTAGCCCGAACCCTAACCCTAAACCTTCCCCGAAGCCTACCCCTCACCCGTCCCCTAATCCTAACCCGTACGCTAACACTAACCCGTGCCCTCACATGTACGCTAGCCCTAAACCGTTTTCGTACCCTAACCTCGACCCTAAACTGTCCCCGTCCCCAAACCCTAACCTTAGCCCGAACCCTAACCCTTCCCCGAAGCCTTCCCATCACCCATCCCCTAATCCTAACCCGTACGCTAACACTAATCTGTGCCCTCACACGTACGCTCCCCCTAATCGGTTGTTGTACCCTCACCTGGACCCTAAACCGTCCCCGTCCCCTAACCCTAACCTTAGCCCGAACCCTAACCCTAACCCTTCTTCGATGGCTTCCCCTCACCCGTCCCCAATCCTAACCCGTACGCTAACACTACACCATGCCCTCACATGTACGCTCCCCCTAAACTGTTGTCGTACCCTCACCTGGACCTTAAACCTAGCCCGAATCCTAACCCTAACCCTACACCGAAGCCTAACTCTAACACTTCACCCAAGCCTTCTCCTCACCCGTCCCCTAATCCTATCCCATATGCTAACACTATTCTGTGCCCTCACACGTACGCTCCCCCTAAACCGTTGTCGTACCCTCACCTGGACCCTAAACCGTCCCCGTCCCCTAACCCTAGCCCTAGCCCGAACCCTAACCCTAACCCTTCCCCGAAGCCTTCTCCTCACCCGTCCCCTAATCCTAACCCATACGCTAACACTAACCCATGCCCTCACACGTACGCTCCCCCTGAACCGTTGTCGTACCCTCACCTGGACCCTAAACCGTCCCCGTCCCCTAACCCTAACCCTAGCCCGAACCCTAACCCTAACCCTTCCTCGAATCCTTCCCCTCACACATCTCCTAATCCTATCCCGTACGCTAACATTAACCCGTGCCCTCACACATACGCTCCCCCTAAAGTGTTGTTGTACCCACACCTGGACCCTAAACCATCCCCATTCCCACCCCTAACCCTAGCCCGAACCCTAACCCTAACCCTTCCGTGAAGCCTTCCCCTCACCCGTCCCCTCATCCTAACCCGTACGCTAACACTAATCCGTGCCCTCACACGTACGCTCCTCCTGAACCGCTGTCGTACCCTCACCTGGACCCTAAACCGTCCCCGTCCCCTAACCCTAACCCGAACCCTAATCCTAATACTTCCCCGAAGCCTTCCCCTCACACGTCCCATAATCCTAACCCGTACGCTAACACTAACCTGTGCCCTCACACGTACGCTCCCCCTAAAGCTTTCTCGTAACCTCACCTGGACCCAAAACCGTCCCCGTCCCCAAACCCTAACCTTAGCCCAAACCCTAACCCTAACTCTTCCCTGAAGCCTTCCCCTCACCCGTCCCCTAATCCTAACCTGTACGCTAACACTAACCTATGCCTTAAAACGTACGCTCCCCCTAAACCGTTGTCGTACCCTCACCTGGACCCTAAATCGTCCCCATCCCCTAACCCTAGCCCGAACCCTAAACCTAACCCTTCCCGAAGCCTTCACCTCACCCGTCCCCTAATCCTAACCCGTACACTAACAGTAACCCATGCCCTCACACGTACGCTCCCCCTAAACCGTTGTCCTATACTCACCTGGACCCTAAACCATCCCCGTCCGCTAACCCTAACCCTAGCCCGAACCCTAAACCTAACACTTCCCCGAAGCATTCCCCTCACCCGTCCTCTAATCCAAACCCGTACGCTAACACTAACACATGCCCTCACATGTATGCTCCCCCTAAACCGTTGTCGTACCCTCACCTGGACCCTAAACCGTCCCCGTCCCCTAACCCTAACCCTAGCCCGAACCTTAACCCTAACACTTCTCGAAGCCTTCCCCTCACCCGTCCTCAAATCCTAACCCGTTCGCTAACAGTAACCCATGCCCTCACACGTACGCTCCCCTTAAACCGTTGTCCTACCCTCACCTGCACCCTAAATCGTCCCCGTTCCCTAACCCTAGCCCGAACCCTAACCCTAACATTTCCCGAAGCCTTCCCCTCACCCGTCCCCTAACCCTAACCCGTACGCTAACACTAACGCGTGCTCTCACACGTACGCTCCCCCTAAACCGCTGTCGTGCCCTCACCTGGACCCTAAACCTAGCCAGAATCCTAACCCTAACCCTGGCCCGAACCCTAACCCTAACACTTCCCCGAAGCCTTCTCCTCACCCGTCCCCTAATCCTAACCCGTACGCTAACACTAACGCGTGCCCTCTCACGTACGCTCCCCCTAAACCGATGTCGTACCCTCACCTAGACCCTAAAACATCCCCGGCCCCTATCCCTAACCCTAGCCCGAACCCTAACCGTAACCCTTCCACGAAGCCTTCCCCTCACCCGTCCCCTAATCCTACCCCGTATGCTAAAACTAATCCGTGCCCTCACACGTACGCTCCCCCTGAACCGCTCTCGTACCCTCACCGGGACCCTAAACCGTCCCCGTCCCCTAACCCTAAACCTAGCCCGAACCCTAACCCTAACCCTTCCCCGAAGCCTTCCCCTCACCCGTCCACTAATCCTACTCTGTACGCTAACACTAATCCGTGCCCTCACACTTACGCTCCCCCTGAACCGCTGTCGTACCCTCACCTGGACCCTAAACCGTCCCCGTCCCCTAACCCTAACCCTGGCCCGAACCCTAACCATAACACTACCCCGAAGCCTTCCCTTCACACGTCCCCTAATCCTAACCCGTACACTAACACTAACCTGTGCCCTCACACGTACGCTCCCCCTAAACCATTGTCGTACCCTCACCTGGACCCTAAACCGTCCCCATCCCCTAACCCTGACCTTAGCCCTAATCCCTAACCCTAACACTTCCCCGAAGCCTTCTCCTCACCCGTCCCCTAATCCTAACCCGTACGCTAACACTAACCCATGCCTTCAAACGTACGCTCCCCCTAAACCGTTGTCGTACCCTCACCTGGACCCTAAACCATCCCCGTCCCCTAACCTTAACCCTAGTCCGAACCCTAACCCTTCCCCGAAGCCTTCCCCTCACCCGTCCCCTAATCCTAACCCGTACGCTAACACTAATCCGTGCCTTCACACGTACGCTCCCCCTAAACCGTTGTCGTACCATCACCTGGACCCTAAACCTAGCCCGAATCCTAACACTAACCCTACACCGAACCCTAACCCTAACACTTCTCAGAAGCCTTCCCCTCACCCGTTCCCTAATCCTAACCCGTACGCTAACACTAACCCGTGCCCTCACACGTACGCTCCCCCTAAACCATTGTCGTTCCCTCACCTGGACCCTAAACTGTCCCCATCCCCTAACCCTAACCCTAGCCCGAACCCTAACCCTAACCCTTCCGCGAAGCCTTCCCCTCAACCGTCCCCTAAACCTACCCCGTACGCTAACACTAATCCGTGCCCTCACACGTACGCTTCCCCTGAACCGCTGTCGTACCCTCACCTGGTCCCTAAACCGTCCCCTTCCCCTAACCCTAACCCTAACCCGAACCCTAATCCTAATACTTCCCCGAAGCCTTCCACTCACACGTCCCATAATCCTAACCCGTACGCTAACACTAACCTGTGCCCTCACACGTACGCTCCCTCTAAACCTTTGTCGTACCATCACCTGGACCATAAACCATCCCCGTCCCCTAACCCTAACCTTAGCCAGAACCATAACCCTAACACTTCCCCGAAGCCTTCCCCTCACCCGTCCCCTAATACTAACCCGTACACTAACACTAACGCGTGCCCTCACACGTACTCTCCCCCTAAACCGTTGTTTTACCCTCACCTGGACCCTAACCCTAGCCCGAACCCTAACCCTAACCCTAGGCCGATCCATAACCCTAACCCTTTCCCGAAGCCTTCTCCTCACCCTTCCCCTAATCCTAACCAATATGCTAACACTAATACGTGCCCTCACTCGTACGCTCCCCCTGAACTTTTGTCGTACCCTCACCTGGACCCTAAACCGTCCCCGTCCCCGAACCCTAACCTAGCCCGAACAATAACCCTAAGCCTTCCCCGAAGCCTTCCACTCGCCTGTCCCCTAATCCTAACCCGTACGCTAAACCTAACCCTTGCCCTAACACGTACGTTGCCCCTGAACCGTTGTCGTACCCTAACCTGGACCCTAAACAGTCCCCGTCCCCTAAACCTAACCCTAGCCCGAACCCTAACCCTAACCCTTCCCCGAAACCTTCCCCTCACCCATCCCCTAACCTTAATCCTTACGCTAACACTAACCTGTGCGCTCACACGTACGCTCCCCCTAAACCGTTGTCGTACCCTCACCTGGACCCTAAACCGTCGCCGTCCCCTATACCTAACCCTAGCCCGAACCCTAACACTAACCCTTCCCCGAAGCCTTCCCCTCAACCGTCCCCTAATCTAACCCGTATGCTAACACTAACCCATGCCCTCACACGTATGCTCCCCATAAACCGTTGTCGTACCCTCACCTGGACCCTAAACCGTCCCCGTCCCCTAACCCTAACCCTAGCCAGAACCCGAAACTTAACCCTTCCCCGAAGCCTTCCCCTCACCCGTCCCCTAATCCTAACCCGTACCCTAAAACTAACCAGTGCCCTCACACGTACGCTCCCCCTAAACCGTTGTCGTACCCTCACTTGGACCCTAAACCGTCCCCGTCCCCTAGCCCTAACCCTAGCCCGAAACCTAACTCTAACACTTCGCCGAAGCATTGCCCTCACCCGCCCCTAATACTAACCCGTATGCTAACACTAACCCGTGCCCTCAAACGTACGCTTCCCTTTAAACCGTTGTCGTACCCTACCTGGACCCTAAACCGTCCCCATCCCCTAAACCTAACCCTAGCCCGAACCCTAACCATAACCCTTCCCCGGAGCCTTCCCCTCACCCGTCCCCTAACCCTAAGCCATACGCTAACACTAACGCGTGCCCTCACACGTACGCTCCCCCTAAACCGTTGTCGTACCCTGACCTGGACCCTAAACCTAGCCCGAATCCTAAGCCTAACCCTACACCGAACCCTAACCCTAACACTTCACCCAAGCCTTCCCCTCACCCGTCCCATAATCCTAACCCGTACGCTAACACTAACCCGTGCCCTCACACGTACGCTCTCCCTAAACCGTTGTCGTACCCTTACCTGGACCCTAAACCGTCCCCGTCCCCTAACCCTAACCCTAGCCCGAACCCTAACCTTAACCGTTCCCCAAAGCCTTCCCCTCACCCGTCCCCTAATCCTAACCTGTACGCTAACACTAACCCATGCCTTCAAACGTACGCTCCCCCTAAACCGTTGTCGTACCCTCACCTGGACCCTAAACCTAGCCCGAATCCTAACTCTAACCCTACAACGAACCCTAACACTAACACTTCCCCGAAGCCTTCCCCTCACCCGTCACCTAATCCTAACCCTTACGCTAACACTAACCCGTGCCCTCACACGTACACTCCCCCTAAACCGTTGTCGTACCCTCACCTGGACCCTAAACCGTCCCCGTCCCCTAACCCTAACCCTAGCCCAAACCCTAACCCTAACCCTTCCCCGAAGCCTTCCCCTCACCCGTCCCCTAAACCTAACCTGTACGCTAACACTAACCCGTTCCCTTACACGTACACTCCCCCTAGACCGTTTTCGTACCCTCACCTGGACCCTAAACCGAACACGTCCCCTAACCCTAACCCTAGCCCGAAACCTAACCCTAACGTTTCCTCGAAGCCTTCTCCTCACCCGTCCCCTAATCCTAACCCGTACGCTAACACTAATCCTTGCCTTCACATGAACGCTCCCCCTAAACCGTTGTCGTACACTCACCTGGACCCTAAACCTAGCCCGAATCCTAACCCTAACCCTGCACCGAACCCTAACCGTAACACTTCCCCGAAGCCTTACCCTTACCTGTCCGCTAATCCTAATCCGTACGCTAACACTAACCCATGCCCTCACACGTACGCTCCCCCTAAACCTTTTTCGTACCCTCACCTGGATGGTAAACCATCCCCGTCCCCTAACCCTAACCCTAGCCCGAAACCTAACCCTAACACTTCCCCGAAACCTTCCCCTCACCCGTCCCCTAATCCTAACCCGTACGCTAACACTAACCCATGCCCTCACACGTACGCTCCCCCTAAACCGTTGTCGTACCCTCACCTGGACCCTAAACCATCCCCGTCCCCTAACGCTAACCCTAGCCCGAACCCTAACCCTAACCCTTCCCCCAATGCCTTCACCTCAACCGTCTCCTAATCCTAACCCGTACGCTAACACTAACCCGTGCCCTCAAATGTACGCTACCCCTAAACCGTTGTCGTACCCTGACCTGGACCCTAAACCGTCCCCGTTCTCTATCCGTAACCCTAGCCCGAACTCTAACCCTTCCCTGAAGCCTTCCCCTCACCCGTCATCTAATCCTCCGCACGCTAACACTAACCCGTGCCCTCACACGTACGCTCCCCCTAAACCTTTTTCGTACCCTCACCTGGACCGTAACCCATCCTCTTCCCCTAACCCTATCCCTAGCCCGAAACCTAACCCTAACACTTCCCCGAAGCCTTCCCCTCACCCGTCCCCTAATCCTAACCCGTATGCTAACACTAACCCGTGCCCTCACACGTACACTCCCCCTAAACCGTTGTCGTACCCTCACCTGGACCCTAAACCGTCCCCGTCCCCTAACCCTAAACCTACCCCGAACCCTAACCCTACTCCTTCTCTTAAGTCTTCCCCTCACCCGTCCCATATTCCTAACCCGTACGCTAACACTTATCCGTGCCCTCACACGTACGCTCCCCCTAATCGGTTGTTGTACCCTCACCTGGACCCTAAACCGTCCCCGTCCCCTAACCTTAACCCTAACTCGAACCCTAACCCTAACCCTTCTTCGAAGCCTTCCCCTCACCCGTCCCCAAACCTAACCCGTACGCTAACACTACCCCGTGCTCTCACACGTACTCTCCCCCTAAACTGTTTCGTACCCTCACATGGACCCTAAACCTTCACCATCCCCTAACACTAACCCAATCCCGAACCCTAACCCTAACACTTCACCCAAGCCTTCCCCTCACCCGTCCCATAATCCTAACCCGTACGCTAACACTAACCCGTGTCCTCACACGTACGCTCCCCATAAAGCGTTGTCGTACCCTCACCTGGACCCTAAACCGTCCCCGTCCCCTAACCATAACCCTAGTTCGAACCCTAAACCTAACACTTCCACGAAGCCTTCCCCTCTACCGTCCCCTAATCCTAACCCGTACGCTAACACTAACCCGTGCCCTCACACGTACGCTCCCCCTAAACCGTTGTCGTACCCTCACCTGGACCCTAAACCGTGCCCGTCCCCTAACCCAAATCCTAGCCCGAAACCTAACCCTAATACTTCCCCAAAGCCTTCCCCTCACCCGTCCCCATATCCTAACCCGTACGCTAACAGTAACCCGTGCCCTCACACGTACGCTCCCCCTAAACCGTTGTCGTACCGTCTGCTGGACCCTAAACCGTCCCCGTCCACTAAACCTAACCCTAGACAGAACCCTAAACTTAACCCTTCGCCGAAGCCTTCCCCTCACCCGTCCTCTAATCCTAACCCGTACTCTAACACTAATCCATGCCCTCACACGTACGCTCACCCTAAAGTGTTGTCGTACACTCACCTGGACCCTAAACCGTTCCCGTCCCCTAACACTAACCCTAGTCTGAACCCTAACCCTAACACTTCCCTGAAGCCTTCCCCTCACCCGTCCCCTAATCCTAACCCGTACACTAACAGTAACCCATGCCCTCACACGTATGCTCCCCCTAAACCGTTGTCCTACCCTCACCTGGACCCTAAACCGTCCCCGTCCCCTAACCCTAACCCTAGCACGAACCCTAACCCTAACCCTTCCCTGAAGCCTTTCCCTCACCGGTCCCCTAATCCTAACCCGTACGCTAACTCTAACCCGTGCCATCACACGTACGCTCCCCCTAAACCGTTGTCGTACCCTCACCTGGACCCTAAACTGTCCCCGTCCCCTAACACTAACTCTAGCCCTGACCCTAACCCTAACACTTCCCCGAAGCCTTCCCCTCACCCGTCCCCTAATCCTAACCCATACGTTAACACAAACCCGTGTCCTCACACGTACGCTCCCCCTAAACCGTTGTCCTACCCTCACCTGGACCCTAAACTGTCCCCGTCCCCTAACCCTAACCCTAGCCCAAACCCTAACCCTAACCCTTCCCTTAAGCCGTCCCCTCACCCGTCCCCTAATCCTAACCCGTACGCGAACACTATCCCGTGCCCTCACACGTACGCTCCCCCTAAACTGTTGTCGTACCCTCACCTGGACCCTAAACCTTCCCCGTACCCTAACCCGAAACCTAGCCCGAACCCTAACCCTAAACCTTCCCCGAAGCCTACCCCTCACCCGTCCCCTAATCCTAACCCGTACGCTAACACTAACCCGTGCCCTCACATGTACGCTAGCCCTAAACCGTTTTCGTACCCTAACCTCGACCCTAAACTGTCCCCGTCCCCAAACCCTAACCTTAGCCCGAACCCTAACCCTTCCCCGAAGCCTTCCCATCACCCATCCCCTAATCCTAACCCGTACGCTAACACTAATCTGTGCCCTCACACGTACGCTCCCCCTAATCGGTTGTTGTACCCTCACCTGGACCCTAAACCGTCCCCGTCCCCTAACCCTAACCTTAGCCCGAACCCTAACCCTAACCCTTCTTCGAAGGCTTCCCCTCACCCGTCCCCAATCCTAACCCGTACGCTAACACTACACCATGCCCTCACATGTACGCTCCCCCTAAACTGTTGTCGTACCCTCACCTGGACCTTAAACCTAGCCCGAATCCTAACCCTAACCCTACACCGAAGCCTAACTCTAACACTTCACCCAAGCCTTCTCCTCACCCGTCCCCTAATCCTATCCCATATGCTAACACTATTCTGTGCCCTCACACGTACGCTCCCCCTAAACCGTTGTCGTACCCTCACCTGGACCCTAAACCGTCCCCGTCCCCTAACCCTAGCCCTAGCCCGAACCCTAACCCTAACCCTTCCCCGAAGCCTTCTCCTCACCCGTCCCCTAATCCTAACCCATACGCTAACACTAACCCATGCCCTCACACGTACGCTCCCCCTGAACCGTTGTCGTACCCTCACCTGGACCCTAAACCGTCCCCGTCCCCTAACCCTAACCCTAGCCCGAACCCTAACCCTAACCCTTCCTCGAATCCTTCCCCTCACACATCTCCTAATCCTATCCCGTACGCTAACATTAACCCGTGCCCTCACACATACGCTCCCCCTAAAGTGTTGTTGTACCCACACCTGGACCCTAAACCATCCCCATTCCCACCCCTAACCCTAGCCCGAACCCTAACCCTAACCCTTCCGTGAAGCCTTCCACTCACCCGTCCCCTCATCCTAACCCGTACGCTAACACTAATCCGTGCCCTCACACGTACGCTCCTCCTGAACCGCTGTCGTACCCTCACCTGGACCCTAAACCGTCCCCGTCCCCTAACCCTAACCCGAACCCTAATCCTAATACTTCCCCGAAGCCTTCCCCTCACACGTCCCATAATCCTAACCCGTACGCTAACACTAACCTGTGCCCTCACACGTACGCTCCCCCTAAAGCTTTCTCGTAACCTCACCTGGACCCAAAACCGTCCCCGTCCCCAAACCCTAACCTTAGCCCAAACCCTAACCCTAACTCTTCCCTGAAGCCTTCCCCTCACCCGTCCCCTAATCCTAACCTGTACGCTAACACTAACCTATGCCTTAAAACGTACGCTCCCCCTAAACCGTTGTCGTACCCTCACTTGGACCCTAAACCGTCCCCGTCCCCTAACCTTAACCCTAGTCCGAACCCTAAATCTTCCCCGAAGCCTTCCCCTCTCCCATCCCCAAAACCTACACCGTACGCTAACACTAATCCGTGCCTTCACACGTACGCTCCCCCTAAACCGTTGTCGTACCCTCACCTGGACCCTAAATCGTCCCCATCCCCTAACCCTAGCCCGAACCCTAACCCTAACCCTTCCCGAAGCCTTCACCTCACCCGTCCCCTAATCCTAACCCGTACGCTAACAGTAACCCATGCCCTCACACGTACGCTCCCCCTAAACCGTTGTCCTATACTCACCTGGACCCTAAACCATCCCCGTCCGCTAACCCTAACCCTAGCCCGAACCCTAAACCTAACACTTCCCCGAAGCATTCCCCTCACCCGTCCTCTAATCCAAACCCGTACGCTAACACTAACACATGCCCTCACATGTATGCTCCCCCTAAACCGTTGTCGTACCCTCACCTGGACCCTAAACCGTCCCTGTCCCCTAACCCTAACCCTAGCCCGAACCTTAACCCTAACACTTCTCGAAGCCTTCCCCTCACCCGTCCTCAAATCCTAACCCGTTCGCTAACAGTAACCCATGCCCTCACACGTACGCTCCCCTTAAACCGTTGTCCTACCCTCACCTGGACCCTAAATCGTCCCCGTTCCCTAACCCTAGCCCGAACCCTAACCCTAACATTTCCCGAAGCCTTCCCCTCACCCGTCCCCTAACCCTAACCCGTACGCTAACACTAACGCGTGCTCTCACATGTACGCTCCCCCTAAACCGCTGTCGTGCCCTCACCTGGACCCTAAACCTAGCCAGAATCCTAACCCTAACCCTGGCCCGAACCCTAACCCTAACACTTCCCCGAAGCCTTCTCCTCACCCGTCCCCTAATCCTAACCCGTACGCTAACACTAACCCGTGCCCTCTCACGTACGCTCCCCCTAAACCGATGTCGTACACTCACCTAGACCCTAAAACATCCCCGGCCCCTATCCCTAACCCTAGCCCGAACCCTAACCGTAACCCTTCCACTAAGCCTTCCCCTCACCCGTCCCCTAATCCTACCCCGTATGCTAAAACTAATCCGTGCCCTCACACGTACGCTCCCCCTGAACCGCTCTCGTACCCTCACCTGGACCCTAAACCGTCCCCGTCCCCTAACCCTAAACCTAGCCCGAACCCTAACCCTAACCCTTCCCCGAAGCCTTCCCCTCACCCGTCCACTAATCCTACTCTGTACGCTAACACTAATCCGTGCCCTCACACTTACGCTCCCCCTGAACCGCTGTCGTACCCTCACCTGGACCCTAAACCGTCCCCGTCCCCTAACCCTAACCCTGGCCCGAACCCTAACCATAACACTTCCCCGAAGCCTTCCGTTCACACGTCCCCTAATCCTAACCCGTACACTAACACTAACCTGTGCCCTCACACGTACGCTCCCCCTAAACCATTGTCGTACCCTCACCTGGACCCTAAACCGTCCCCATCCCCTAACCCTGACCTTAGCCCTAATCCCTAACCCTAACACTTCCCCGAAGCCTTCTCCTCACCCGTCCCCTAATCCTAACCCGTACGCTAACACTAACCCATGCCTTCAAACTTACGCTCCCCCTAAACCGTTGTCGTACCCTCACCTGGACCCTAAACCATCCCCGTCCCCTAACCTTAACCCTAGTCCGAACCCTAACCCTTCCCCGAAGCCTTCCCCTCACCCGTCCCCTAATCCTAACCCGTACGCTAACACTAATCCGTGCCTTCACACGTACGCTCCCCCTAAACCGTTGTCGTACCATCACCTGGACCCTAAACCTAGCCCGAATCCTAACACTAACCCTACACCGAAACCTAACCCTAACACTTCTCAGAAGCCTTCCCCTCACCCGTTCCCTAATCCTAACCCGTACGCTAACACTAACCCATGCCCTCACACGTACGCTCCCCCTAAACCATTGTCGTTCCTTCACCTGGACCCTAAACTGTCCCCATCCCCTAACCCTAACCCTAGCCCGAACCCTAACCCTAACCCTTCCGCGAAGCCTTCCCCTCAACCGTCCCCTAAACCTACCCCGTACGCTAACACTAATCCGTGCCCTCACACGTACGCTCCCCCTGAACCGCTGTCATACCCTCACCTGGTCCCTAAACCGTCCCCTTCCCCTAACCCTAACCCTAACCCGAACCCTAATCCTAATACTTCCCCGAAGCCTTCCACTCACACGTCCCATAATCCTAACCCGTACGCTAACACTAACCTGTGCCCTCACACGTACGCTCCCTCTAAACCTTTGTCGTACCATCACCTGGACCATAAACCATCCCCGTCCCCTAACCCTAACCTTAGCCAGAACCATAACCCTAACACTTCCCCGAAGCCTTCCCCTCACCCGTCCCCTAATACTAACCCGTACACTAACACTAACGCGTGCCCTCACACGTACTCTCCCCCTAAACCGTTGTTTTACCCTCACCTGGACCCTAACCCTAGCCCGAACCCTAACCCTAACCCTAGGCCGATCCATAACCCTAACCCTTTCCCGAAGCCTTCTCCTCACCCTTCCCCTAATCCTAACCAATATGCTAACACTAATACGTGCCCTCACTCGTACGCTCCCCCTGAACTTTTGTCGTACCCTCACCTGGACCCTAAACCGTCCCCGTCCCCGAACCCTAACCTAGCCCGAACAATAACCCTAAGCCTTCCCCGAAGCCTTCCACTCGCCTGTCCCCTAATCCTAACCCGTACGCTAAACCTAACCCTTGCCCTAACACGTACGTTGCCCCTGAACCGTTGTCGTACCCTAACCTGGACCCTAAACAGTCCCCGTCCCCTAAACCTAACCCTAGCCCGAACCCTAACCCTAACCCTTCCCCGAATCCTTCCCCTCACCCATCCCCTAACCTTAATCCTTACGCTAACACTAACCTGTGCGCTCACACGTACGCTCCCCCTAAACCGTTGTCGTACCCTCACCTGGACCCTAAACCGTCGCCGTCCCCTATACCTAACCCTAGCCCGAACCCTAACACTAACCCTTCCCCGAAGCCTTCCCCTCAACCGTCCCCTAATCTAACCCGTATGCTAACACTAACCCATGCCCTCACACGTATGCTCCCCATAAACCGTTGTCGTACCCTCACCTGGACCCTAAACCGTCCCCGTCCCCTAACCCTAACCCTAGCCAGAACCCGAAACTTAACCCTTCCCCGAAGCCTTCCCCTCACCCGTCCCCTAATCCTAACCCGTACCCTAACACTAACCAGTGCCCTCACACGTACGCTCCCCCTAAACCGTTGTCGTACCCTCACTTGGACCCTAATCCGTCCCCGTCCCCTAGCCCTAACCCTAGCCCGAAACCTATCTCTAACACTTCGCCGAAGCGTTGCCCTCACCCGCCCCTAATACTAACCCGTATGCTAACACTAACCCGTGCCCTCAAACGTACGCTTCCCTTTAAACCGTTGTCGTACCCTACCTGGACCCTAAACCGTCCCCGTCCCCTAAACCTAACCCTAGCCCGAACCCTAACCATAACCCTTCCCCGGAGCCTTCCCCTCACCCGTCCCCTAACCCTAAGCCGTACGCTAACACTAACGCGTGCCCTCACACGTACGCTCCCCCTAAACCGTTGTCGTACCCTGACCTGGACCCTAAACCTAGCCCGAATCCTAAGCCTAACCCTACACCGAACCCTAACCCTAACACTTCACCCAAGCCTTCCCCTCACCCGTCCCATAATCCTAACCCGTACGCTAACACTAACACGTGCCCTCACACGTACGCTCTCCCTAAACCGTTGTCGTACCCTTACCTGGACCCTAAACCGTCCCCGTCCCCTAACCCTAACCCTAGCCCGAACCCTAACCCTAACCCTTCCCCAAAGCCTTCCCCTCACCCGTCCCCTAATCCTAACCTGTACGCTAACACTAACCCATGCCTTCAAACGTACGCTCCCCCTAAACCGTTGTCGTACCCTCACCTGGACCCTAAACCTAGCCCGAATCCTAACTCTAACCCTACAACGAACCCTAACACTAACACTTCCCCGAAGCCTTCCCCTCACCCGTCACCTAATCCTAACCCTTACGCTAACACTAACCCGTGCCCTCACACGTACACTCCCCCTAAACCGTTGTCGTACCCTCACCTGGACCCTAAACCGTCCCCGTCCCCTAACCCTAACCCTAGCCCAAACCCTAACCCTAACCCTTCCCCGAAGCCTTCCCCTCACCCGTCCCCTAAACCTAACCTGTACGCTAACACTAACCCGTTCCCTTACACGTACACTCCCCCTAGACCGTTTTCGTACCCTCACCTGGACCCTAAACCGAACACGTCCCCTAACCCTAACCCTAGCCCGAAACCTAACCCTAACGTTTCCTCGAAGCCTTCTCCTCACCCGTCCCCTAATCCTAACCCGTACGCTAACACTAATCCTTGCCTTCACATGAACGCTCCCCCTAAACCGTTGTCGTACACTCACCTGGACCCTAAACCTAGCCCGAATCCTAACCCTAACCCTGCACCGAACCCTAACCGTAACACTTCCCCGAAGCCTTACCCTTACCTGTCCGCTAATCCTAATCCGTACGCTAACACTAACCCATGCCCTCACACGTACGCTCCCCCTAAACCTTTTTCGTACCCTCACCTGGATGGTAAACCATCCCCGTCCCCTAACCCTAACCCTAGCCCGAAACCTAACCCTAACACTTCCCCGAAACCTTCCCCTCACCCGTCCCCTAATCCTAACCCGTACGCTAACACTAACCCATGCCCTCACACGTACGCTCCCCCTAAACCGTTGTCGTACCCTCACCTGGACCCTAAACCATCCCCGTCCCCTAACGCTAACCCTAGCCCGAACCCTAACCCTAACCCTTCCCCCAATGCCTTCACCTCAACCGTCTCCTAATCCTAACCCGTACGCTAACACTAACCCGTGCCCTCAAATGTACGCTACCCCTAAACCGTTGTCGTACCCTGACCTGGACCCTAAACCGTCCCCGTTCTCTATCCGTAACCCTAGCCCGAACTCTAACCCTTCCCTGAAGCCTTCCCCTCACCCGTCATCTAATCCTCCGCACGCTAACACTAACCCGTGCCCTCACACGTACGCTCCCCCTAAACCTTTTTCGTACCCTCACCTGGACCGTAACCCATCCTCTTCCCCTAACCCTATCCCTAGCCCGAAACCTAACCCTAACACTTCCCCGAAGCCTTCCCCTCACCCGTCCCCTAATCCTAACCCGTATGCTAACACTAACCCGTGCCCTCACACGTACGCTCCCCCTAAACCGTTGTCGTACCCTCACCTGGACCCTAAACCGTCCCCGTCCCCTAACCCTAAACCTACCCCGAACCCTAACCCTACTCCTTCTCTTAAGTCTTCCCCTCACCCGTCCCATATTCCTAACCCGTACGCTAACACTTATCCGTGCCCTCACACGTACGCTCCCCCTAATCGGTTGTTGTACCCTCACCTGGACCCTAAACCGTCCCCGTCCCCTAACCTTAACCCTAACTCGAACCCTAACCCTAACCCTTCTTCGAAGCCTTCCCCTCACCCGTCCCCAAACCTAACCCGTACGCTAACACTACCCCGTGCTCTCACACGTACTCTCCCCCTAAACTGTTTCGTACCCTCACATGGACCCTAAACCTTCACCATCCCCTAACACTAACCCAATCCCGAACCCTAACCCTAACACTTTCCCGAAGCCTTCCCCTCACCCGTCCCCTAATCCTAACCCATACGCTAACACTAACCCGTGCCCTCACACGTACGCTCCCCCTAAACCGTTGTCGTACCCTTACCTGGACCCTAAACCGTCCCCGTCCCCTAACCCTAACCCTAGCCCGAACCCTAACCCTAACCCTTCCCCGAAGCCTTCCCCTCACCCGTCCCCTAACCCTAAGCCGTACGCTAACACTAACGCGTGCCTTCACACGTACGCTCACCCTAAACCGTTGTCGTACCCTGACCTGGACCCTAAACCTAGCCCGAATCCTAAGCCTAAACCTACACCGAACCCTAACCCTAACACTTCACTCAAGCCTTCCCCTCACCCGTCCCATAATCCTAACCCGTACGTTAACACTAACCCGTGCCCTCACACGTACGCTCTCCCTAAACCATTGTCGTACCCTCACCTGGACCCTAAACCGTCCCCGTCCCCTAACACTAACCCTAGCCTGAACCCTAACCCTGACCCTTCCCCGAAGCCTTCCCCTCACCCGTCCCCTAATCCTAACCTGTACGCTAACACTAACCCATGCCTTCAAACGTACGCGCCCCCTAAACCGTTGTCATACCCTCACCTGGACCCTAAACCGTCCCCGTCCCCAAACCTTAACCCTAGTCCGAACCCTAACCCTTCCCCGAAGCCTTCCTCTCACTCGTCCCCTAATCCTAACTCGTACGCTAAAACTAACCCGTGCCCTCACACGTACGCTCCCCCTAAACCATTGTCGTACCCTAACCTGGACCCTAAACCGTCCCCGTACCCTAACCCGAACCCTAGCCCGAACCCTAACCCTAACCCTTCCCCGAAGCCTTCCCCTCACCCATCCCATAATCCTAACCCGTCCGCTAACACTAACCCATGCCCTTGCACGTACGCTCTCCCTAAACCGTTGTTGTACCCTCACCTGGACCCTAAACCGTCCCTGTCCCCTAACCTTAACCCTAGTCCGAACCCTAACCCTTCCCCGAAGCCTTCCCCTCACTCGTCCCCTAATCCTAACCCGTACGCTAACACTAATCCATGCCTTCACACGTACGCTCCCCCTAAACCGTTGTCGTACCCTCACCTGGACCCTAAACCTAGCCCGAATCCTAATTCTAACCCTACAACGAACCCTAACACTAACACTTCCCTGAAGCCTTCCACTCACCCGTCACCTAATCCTAACCCATACGCTAACACTAACCTGTGCCCTCACACGTACACTCCCCCTAAACCGTTGTCGTACCCTCACCTGGACCCTAAACCGTCCCCGTCCCCTAACCCTAACCCTAGCCCGAACCCTAACCCTAACCCTTCCCCGAAGCCTTCCCCTCACCCGTCCCCTAATCCTAACCTGTACGCTAACACTAACCCATGCCTTCAAACGTACGCTCCCCCTAAACCGTTGTCGTACCCTCACCTGGACCCTAAACCTAGCCCGAATCCTAACTCTAACCCTACAACGAACCCTAACACTAACACTTCCCTGAAGCCTTCCCCTCACCCGTCACCTAATCCTAACCCATACGCTAACACTAACCCGTGCCCTCACACGTACACTCCCCCTAAACCATTGTCGTACCCTCACCTGGACCCTAAACGGTCCCCGTCCCCTAACCCTAACCCTAGCCCAAACCCTAACCCTAAACCTTCCCCGAAGCCTTCCCCTCACCCGTCCCCTAAACCTAACCTGTACGCTAACACTAACCCGTTCCCTTACACGTACGCTCCCCCTAAACCGTTTTCGTACCCTCACCTGGACCCTAAACCGTCCACGTCCCCTAACCCTAACCCTAGCCCGAAACCTAACCCTAACGTTTCCTCGAAGCCTTCTCCTCACCCGTCCCCTAATCCTAACCGGTACGCTAACACTAATCCATGCCTTCACACGAACGCTCCCCCTAAACCGTTGTCGTACACTCACCTGGACCCTAAACCTAGCCCGAATCTTAACCCTAAGACTACACCGAACCCTAACACTAACACTTCCCCGAAGCCTTACCCTCACCCGTCCCCTAATCCTAACCCATACGCTAACACTAACCTGTGCCCTCACACGTACGCTCCCCCTTAACCGTTGTCGTACATTAACTTTCACCGTAAACCGTCCCCGTCCCCTACACCTAACCCTAGCCCGATCCCTAACCCTAATCCTTCCCCGAAGCCTTCCCCTCACCTGTCCCCTAATCCTAACCCTTACGCTAACAGTAACCCGTGCCCTCACACGTACGCTCCCCTTAAACCGTTTTCGTACACTCATCTGGACCCTAAATGGTTCCCGTCCCCTAACCTTAACCCTAGTCCGCACCCTAACCCTAACCCTTCCCCGAAGCCTTACCCTCACACGTCTCCTAATTCTAACCCGTACGCTAACACTAAACCGTGCCCTCACACGTATGCTGCCCCTAAACAGTTGGCGTACCCTCACCTGGACCCTAACCGTAGCCCGAACCCTAACCCTAACCCTAGGCCGATCCCTAACCCTAAACCTTCCCCGAAGCCTTCTCCTCACCCGTCCCCTAATCCTAGCCAATATGCCTACACTAACCCGTGCCCTCACACGTACGCTCCCCCTAAACCATTGTCATACCCTCACCTGGACCCTAAACCATCCCCGTCCCCTAACCCTAACTCTAGCCCGAACCCTAACCCTAACCCTAGGCTGATCCCTTACCCTAACTCTTCCCCGAAGCCTTCTCCTCACCCGTCCACTAATCCTAAGCCGTATGCGAACACTAACCCGTGCCCTCATACGTACGCTCCCCCTAAACCGTTGTCGTACCCTCACCTGGACGCTAAACCGTCCCTGTCCCCTAACCCTAACCCTAGCCCAAACCCTAACCCTAACCCTTCCCCGAAGCCCTCCCCTCACCCGTCCCCTAATCCTAACCCGTACGCTAACACTAACCCGTGCCCTCACATGTACGCTCCCCTTAAACCGTTGTCGTACACTCACCAGGACCCTAAATCGTCCCCGTCCGCTAACCCTTACCCTAACCGGAACCCTAACCCTAACCCTTCCCCGAAGCCTTCCCCTCACCCGTCCCCTAATCCTAAACTGTACGATATCACTAACCCATGCCCTCACACGTACGCTCCCCCTAAATTGTTGTCGTACCCTCACCTGTACCCTAAACCGTCCCCTTCCCCTAACCCTAACCCTAACCCGAACCCTATACCTAACCCTTCTCCGAAGCCTTCCCCTCACTAGTCCCCTAATCCTAACACGTACGCTAACACTAACCCGTGCCCTCACACGTACGCTCCCTTTAAACGGTTGTCGTACACTCACCGTGACCCTAACCCTAGCCCGAATTCTAAACGTAGCCCTACACTGAACTCTAACCCTAACACTTCCCCGAAGCCTTCCCCTCACCCGTCCCCTAATCCTAACGCATATGCTAACACTAACCTGTGCCCTCACATGTACGCTCCCCCTAAACCGTTGTCGTACCCTCACCTGGACCCTAAACCGTCCCCATCCCCTAACCCTAACCCTAGCCCGGACCCTAACCCTAACCCTTCCCCGAAGCCTTCCCCTCACCCGTCCACTAATCCTAACCCGTACGCTAACAATAAACCGTGTCCTCACACGTACGCTCCCCCTAAAGCGTTGTCGTACCCTCACCTGGACCCTAAACCGTCCCCGTCCCCTAACCATAACCCTAGCTCGAACCCTAAACCTAACACTTCCACGAAGCCTTCCCCTCTACCGTCCCCTAATCCTAACCCGTACGCTAACACTAACCCGTGCCCTCACACGTACGCTCCCCCTAAACCGTTGTCGTACCCTCACCTGGACCCTAAACCGTGCCCGTCCCCTAACCCAAATCCTAGCCCGAAACCTAACCCTAATACTTCCCCAATGCCTTCCCCTCACCCGTCCCCATATCCTAACCCGTACGCTAACAGTAACCCGTGACCTCACACGTACGCTCCCCCTAAACCGTTGTCGTACCGTCTGCTGGACCCTAAACCGTCCCCATCCACTAAACCTAACCCTAGACAGATCCCTAAACTTAACCCTTCGCCGAAGCCTTCCCCTCACCCGTCCTCTAATCCTAACCCGTACTCTAACACTAATCCATGCCCTCACACGTACGCTCACCCTAAAGTGTTGTCGTACACTCACCTGGACCCTAAACCGTTCCCGTCCCCTAACACTAACCCTAGTCTGAACCCTAACCCTAACACTTCCCTGAAGCCTTCCCCTCACCCGTCCCCTAATCCTAACGCGTACACTAACAGTAACCCATGCCCTCACACGTATGCTCCCCCTAAACCGTTGTCCTACCCTCACCTGGACCCTAAACCGTCCCAGTCATCTAACCCTAACCCTAGCACGAACCCTAACCCTAACCCTTCCCTGAAGCCTTCCCCTCACCGGTCCCCTAATCCTAACCCGTACGCTAACTCTAACCCGTGCCCTCACACGTACGCTCCCCCTAAACCGTTGTCGTACCCTCACCTGGACCCTAAACTGTCCCCGTCCCCTAACACTAACTCTAGCCCTGACCCTAACCCTAACACTTCCCCGAAGCCTTCCCCTCACCCGTCCCCTAATCCTAACCCATACGTTAACACAAACCCGTGTCCTCACACGTACGCTCCCCCTAAACCGTTGTCCTACCCTCACCTGGACCCTAAACTGTCCCCGTCCCCTAACCCTAACCCTAGCCCAAACCCTAACCCTAACCCTTCCCTTAAGCCGTCCCCTCACCCGTCCCCTAATCCTAACCCGTACGCGAACACTATCCCGTGCCCTCACACGTACGCTCCCCCTAAACTGTTGTCGTACCCTCACCTGGACCCTAAACCTTCCCCGTACCCTAACCCAAAACCTAGCCCGAACCCTAACCCTAAACCTTCCCCGAAGCCTACCCCTCACCCGTCCCCTAATCCTAACCCGTACGTTAACACTAACCCGTGCCCTCACATGTACGCTAGCCCTAAACCGTTTTCGTACCCTAACCTCGACCCTAAACTGTCCCCGTCCCCAAACCCTAACCTTAGCCCGAACCCTAACCCTTCCCCGAAGCCTTCCCATCACCCATCCCCTAATCCTAACCCGTACGCTAACACTAATCTGTGCCCTCACACGTACGCTCCCCCTAATCGGTTGTTGTACCCTCACCTGGACCCTAAACCGTCCCCGTCCCCTAACCCTAACCTTAGCCCGAACCCTAACCCTAACCCTTCTTCGAAGGCTTCCCCTCACCCGTCCCCAATCCTAACCCGTACGCTAACACTACACCATGCCCTCACATGTACGCTCCCCCTAAACTGTTGTCGTACCCTCACCTGGACCTTAAACCTAGCCCGAATCCTAACCCTAACCCTACACCGAAGCCTAACTCTAACACTTCACCCAAGCCTTCTCCTCACCCGTCCCCTAATCCTATCCCATATGCTAACACTATTCTGTGCCCTCACACGTACGCTCCCCCTAAACCGTTGTCGTACCCTCACCTGGACCCTAAACCGTCCCCGTCCCCTAACCCTAGCCCTAGCCCGAACCCTAACCCTAACCATTCCCCGAAGCCTTCTCCTCACCCGTCCCCTAATCCTAACCCATACGCTAACACTAACCCATGCCCTCACACGTACGCTCCCCCTGAACCGTTGTCGTACCCTCACCTGGACCCTAAACCGTCCCCGTCCCCTAACCCTAACCCTAGCCCGAACCCTAACCCTAACCGTTCCTCGAATCCTTCCCCTCACACATCTCCTAATCCTATCCCGTACGCTAACATTAACCCGTGCCCTCACACATACGCTCCCCCTAAAGTGTTGTTGTACCCACACCTGGACCCTAAACCATCCCCATTCCCACCCCTAACCCTAGCCCGAACCCTAACCCTAACCCTTCCGTGAAGCCTTCCCCTCACCCGTCCCCTCATCCTAACCCGTACGCTAACACTAATCCGTGCCCTCACACGTACGCTCCTCCTGAACCGCTGTCGTACCCTCACCTGGACCATAAACCGTCCCCGTCCCCTAACCCTAACCCGAACCCTAATCCTAATACTTCCCCGAAGCCTTCCCCTCACACGTCCCATAATCCTAACCCGTACGCTAACACTAACCTGTGCCCTCACACGTACGCTCCCCCTAAAGCTTTCTCGTAACCTCACCTGGACCCAAAACCGTCCCCGTCCCCAAACCCTAACCTTAGCCCAAACCCTAACCCTAAGTCTTCCCTGAAGCCTTCCCCTCACCCGTCCCCTAATCCTAACCTGTACGCTAACACTAACCTATGCCTTAAAACGTACGCTCCCCCTAAACCGTTGTCGTACCCTCACTTGGACCCTAAACCGTCCCCGTCCCCTAACCTTAACCCTAGTCCGAACCCTAAATCTTCCCCGAAGCCTTCCCCTCTCCCGTCCCCAAAACCTACACCGTACGCTAACACTAATCCGTGCCTTCACACGTACGCTCCCCCTAAACCGTTGTCGTACCCTCACCTGGACCCTAAATCGTCCCCATCCCCTAACCCTAGCCCGAACCCTAACCCTAACCCTTCCCGAAGCCTTCACCTCACCCGTCCCCTAATCCTAACCCGTACGCTAACAGTAACCCATGCCCTCACACGTACGCTCCCCCTAAACCGTTGTCCTATACTCACCTGGACCCTAAACCATCCCCGTCCGCTAACCCTAACCCTAGCCCGAACCCTAAACCTAACACTTCCCCGAAGCATTCCCCTCACCCGTCCTCTAATCCAAACCCGTACGCTAACACTAACACATGCCCTCACATGTATGCTCCCCCTAAACCGTTGTCGTACCCTCACCTGGACCCTAAACCGTCCCTGTCCCCTAACCCTAACCCTAGCCCGAACCTTAACCCTAACACTTCTCGAAGCCTTCCCCTCACCCGTCCTCAAATCCTAACCTGTTCGCTAACAGTAACCCATGCCCTCACACGTACGCTCCCCTTAAACCGTTGTCCTACCCTCACCTGGACCCTAAATCGTCCCCGTTCCCTAACCCTAGCCCGAACCCTATCCCTAACATTTCCCGAAGCCTTCCCCTCACCCGTCCCCTAACCCTAACCCGTACGCTAACACTAACGCGTGCTCTCACATGTACGCTCCCCCTAAACCGCTGTCGTGCCCTCACCTGGACCCTAAACCTAGCCAGAATCCTAACCCTAACCCTGGCCCGAACCCTAACCCTAACACTTCCCCGAAGCCTTCTCCTCACCCGTCCCCTAATCCTAACCCGTACGCTAACACTAACCCGTGCCCTCTCACGTACGCTCCCCCTAAACCGATGTCGTACCCTCACCTAGACCCTAAAACATCCCCGGCCCCTATCCCTAACCCTAGCCCGAACCCTAACCGTAACCCTTCCACTAAGCCTTCCCCTCACCCGTCCCCTAATCCTACCCCGTATGCTAAAACTAATCCGTGCCCTCACACGTACGCTCCCCCTGAACCGCTCTCGTACCCTCACCTGGACCCTAAACCGTCCCCGTCCCCTAACCCTAAACCTAGCCCGAACCCTAACCCTAACCCTTCCCCGAAGCCTTCCCCTCACCCGTCCACTAATCCTACTCTGTACGCTAACACTAATCCGTGCCCTCACACTTACGCTCCCCCTGAACCGCTGTCGTACCCTCACCTGGACCCTAAACCGTCCCCGTCCCCTAACCCTAACCCTGGCCCGAACCCTAACCATAACACTTCCCCGAAGCCTTCCCTTCACACGTCCCCTAATCCTAACCCGTACACTAACACTAACCTGTGCCCTCACACGTACGCTCCCCCTAAACCATTGTCGTACCCTCACCTGGACCCTAAACCGTCCCCATCCCCTAACCCTGACCTTAGCCCTAATCCCTAACCCTAACACTTCCCCGAAGCCTTCTCCTCACCCGTCCCCTAATCCTAACCCGTACGCTAACACTAACCCATGCCTTCAAACGTACGCTCCCCCTAAACCGTTGTCGTACCCTCACCTGGACCCTAAACCATCCCCGTCCCCTAACCTTAACCCTAGTCCGAACCCTAACCCTTCCCCGAAGCCTTCCCCTCACCCGTCCCCTAATCCTAACCCGTACGCTAACACTAATCCGTGCCTTCACACGTACGCTCCCCCTAAACCGTTGTCGTACCATCACCTGGACCCTAAACCTAGCCCGAATCCTAACACTAACCCTACACCGAAACCTAACCCTAACACTTCTCAGAAGCCTTCCCCTCACCCGTTCCCTAATCCTAACCCGTACGCTAACACTAACCCGTGCCCTCACACGTACGCTCCCCCTAAACCATTGTCGTTCCTTCACCTGGACCCTAAACTGTCCCCATCCCCTAACCCTAACCCTAGCCCGAACCCTAACCCTAACCCTTCCGCGAAGCCTTCCCCTCAACCGTCCCCTAAACCTACCCCGTACGCTAACACTAATCCGTGCCCTCACACGTACGCTCCCCCTGAACCGCTGTCGTACCCTCACCTGGTCCCTAAACCGTCCCCTTCCCCTAACCCTAACCCTAACCCGAACCCTAATCCTAATACTTCCCCGAAGCCTTCCACTCACACGTCCCATAATCCTAACCCGTACGCTAACACTAACCTGTGCCCTCACACGTACGCTCCCTCTAAACCTTTGTCGTACCATCACCTGGACCATAAACCATCCCCGTCCCCTAACCCTAACCTTAGCCAGAACCATAACCCTAACACTTCCCCGAAGCCTTCCCCTCACCCGTCCCCTAATACTAACCCGTACACTAACACTAACGCGTGCCCTCACACGTACTCTCCCCCTAAACCGTTGTTTTACCCTCACCTGGACCCTAACCCTAGCCCGAACCCTAACCCTAACCCTAGGCCGATCCATAACCCTAACCCTTTCCCGAAGCCTTCTCCTCACCCTTCCCCTAATCCTAACCAATATGCTAACACTAATACGTGCCCTCACTCGTACGCTCCCCCTGAACTTTTGTCGTACCCTCACCTGGACCCTAAACCGTCCCCGTCCCCGAACCCTAACCTAGCCCGAACAATAACCCTAAGCCTTCCCCGAAGCCTTCCACTCGCCTGTCCCCTAATCCTAACCCGTACGCTAAACCTAACCCTTGCCCTAACACGTACGTTGCCCCTGAACCGTTGTCGTACCCTAACCTGGACCCTAAACAGTCCCCGTCCCCTAAACCTAACCCTAGCCCGAACCCTAACCCTAACCCTTCCCCGAATCCTTCCCCTCACCCATCCCCTAACCTTAATCCTTACGCTAACACTAACCTGTGCGCTCACACGTACGCTCCCCCTAAACCGTTGTCGTACCCTCACCTGGACCCTAAACCGTCGCCGTCCCCTATACCTAACCCTAGCCCGAACCCTAACACTAACCCTTCCCCGAAGCCTTCCCCTCAACCGTCCCCTAATCTAACCCGTATGCTAACACTAACCCATGCCCTCACACGTATGCTCCCCATAAACCGTTGTCGTACCCTCACCTGGACCCTAAACCGTCCCCGTCCCCTAACCCTAACCCTAGCCAGAACCCGAAACTTAACCCTTCCCCGAAGCCTTCCCCTCACCCGTCCCCTAATCCTAACCCGTACCCTAACACTAACCAGTGCCCTCACACGTACGCTCCCCCTAAACCGTTGTCGTACCCTCACTTGGACCCTAAACCGTCCCCGTCCCCTAGCACTAACCCTAGCCCGAAACCTATCTCTAACACTTCGCCGAAGCGTTGCCCTCACCCGCCCCTAATACTAACCCGTATGCTAACACTAACCCGTGCCCTCAAACGTACGCTTCCCTTTAAACCGTTGTCGTACCCTACCTGGACCCTAAACCGTCCCCGTCCCCTAAACCTAACCCTAGCCCGAACCCTAACCATAACCCTTCCCCGGAGCCTTCCCCTCACCCGTCCCCTAACCCTAAGCCGTACGCTAACACTAACGCGTGCCCTCACACGTACGCTCCCCCTAAACCGTTGTCGTACCCTGACCTGGACCCTAAACCTAGCCCGAATCCTAAGCCTAACCCTACACCGAACCCTAACCCTAACACTTCACCCAAGCCTTCCCCTCACCCGTCCCATCATCCTAACCCGTACGCTAACACTAACACGTGCCCTCACACGTACGCTCTCCCTAAACCGTTGTCGTACCCTTACCTGGACCCTAAACCGTCCCCGTCCCCTAACCCTAACCCTAGCCCGAACCCTAACCCTAACCCTTCCCCAAAGCCTTCCCCTCACCCGTCCCCTAATCCTAACCTGTACGCTAACACTAACCCATGCCTTCAAACGTACGCTCCCCCTAAACCGTTGTCGTACCCTCACTTGGACCCTAAACCTAGCCCGAATCCTAACTCTAACCCTACAACGAACCCTAACACTAACACTTCCCCGAAGCCTTCCCCTCACCCGTCACCTAATCCTAACCCTTACGCTAACACTAACCCGTGCCCTCACACGTACACTCCCCCTAAACCGTTGTCGTACCCTCACCTGGACCCTAAACCGTCCCCGTCCCCTAACCCTAACCCTAGCCCAAACCCTAACCCTAACCCTTCCCCGAAGCCTTCCCCTCACCCGTCCCCTAAACCTAACCTGTACGCTAACACTAACCCGTTCCCTTACACGTACACTCCCCCTAGACCGTTTTCGTACCCTCACCTGGACCCTAAACCGAACACGTCCCCTAACCCTAACCCTAGCCCGAAACCTAACCCTAACGTTTCCTCGAAGCCTTCTCCTCACCCGTCCCCTAATCCTAACCCGTACGCTAACACTAATCCTTGCCTTCACATGAACGCTCCCCCTAAACCGTTGTCGTACACTCACCTGGACCCTAAACCTAGCCCGAATCCTAACCCTAACCCTGCACCGAACCCTAACCGTAACACTTCCCCGAAGCCTTACCCTTACCTGTCCGCTAATCCTAATCCGTACGCTAACACTAACCCATGCCCTCACACGTACGCTCCCCCTAAACCTTTTTCGTACCCTCACCTGGATGGTAAACCATCCCCGTCCCCTAACCCTAACCCTAGCCCGAAACCTAACCCTAACACTTCCCCGAAACCTTCCCCTCACCCGTCCCCTAATCCTAACCCGTACGCTAACACTAACCCATGCCCTCACACGTACGCTCCCCCTAAACCGTTGTCGTACCCTCACCTGGACCCTAAACCATCCCCGTCCCCTAACGCTAACCCTAGCCCGAACCCTAACCCTAACCCTTCCCCCAATGCCTTCACCTCAACCGTCTCCTAATCCTAACCCGTACGCTAACACTAACCCGTGCCCTCAAATGTACGCTACCCCTAAACCGTTGTCGTACCCTGACCTGGACCCTAAACCGTCCCCGTTCTCTATCCGTAACCCTAGCCCGAACTCTAACCCTTCCCTGAAGCCTTCCCCTCACCCGTCATCTAATCCTCCGCACGCTAACACTAACCCGTGCCCTCACACGTACGCTCCCCCTAAACCTTTTTCGTACCCTCACCTGGACCGTAACCCATCCTCTTCCCCTAACCCTATCCCTAGCCCGAAACCTAACCCTAACACTTCCCCGAAGCCTTCCCCTCACCCGTCCCCTAATCCTAACCCGTATGCTAACACTAACCCGTGCCCTCACACGTACGCTCCCCCTAAACCGTTGTCGTACCCTCACCTGGACCCTAAACCGTCCCCGTCCCCTAACCCTAAACCTACCCCGAACCCTAACCCTACTCCTTCTCTTAAGTCTTCCCCTCACCCGTCCCATATTCCTAACCCGTACGCTAACACTTATCCGTGCCCTCACACGTACGCTCCCCCTAATCGGTTGTTGTACCCTCACCTGGACCCTAAACCGTCCCCGTCCCCTAACCTTAACCCTAACTCGAACCCTAACCCTAACCCTTCTTCGAAGCCTTCCCCTCACCCGTCCCCAAACCTAACCCGTACGCTAACACTACCCCGTGCTCTCACACGTACTCTCCCCCTAAACTGTTTCGTACCCTCACATGGACCCTAAACCTTCACCATCCCCTAACACTAACCCAATCCCGAACCCTAACCCTAACACTTTCCCGAAGCCTTCCCCTCACCCGTCCCCTAATCCTAACCCATACGCTAACACTAACCCGTGCCCTCACACGTACGCTCCCCCTAAACCGTTGTCGTACCCTTACCTGGACCCTAAACCGTCCCCGTCCCCTAACCCTAACCCTAGCCCGAACCCTAACCCTAACCCTTCCCCGAAGCCTTCCCCTCACCCGTCCCCTAACCCTAAGCCGTACGCTAACACTAACGCGTGCCTTCACACGTACGCTCACCCTAAACCGTTGTCGTACCCTGACCTGGACCCTAAACCTAGCCCGAATCCTAAGCCTAAACCTACACCGAACCCTAACCCTAACACTTCACTCAAGCCTTCCCCTCACCCGTCCCATAATCCTAACCCGTACGCTAACACTAACCGGTGCCCTCACACGTACGCTCTCCCTAAACCATTGTCGTACCCTCACCTGGACCCTAAACCGTCCCCGTCCCCTAACACTAACCCTAGCCTGAACCCTAACCCTGACCCTTCCCCGAAGCCTTCCCCTCACCCGTCCCCTAATCCTAACCTGTACGCTAACACTAACCCATGCCTTCAAACGTACGCGCCCCCTAAACCGTTGTCATACCCTCACCTGGACCCTAAACCGTCCCCGTCCCCAAACCTTAACCCTAGTCCGAACCCTAACCCTTCCCCGAAGCCTTCCTCTCACTCGTCCCCTAATCCTAACTCGTACGCTAAAACTAACCCGTGCCCTCACACGTACGCTCTCCCTAAACCATTGTCGTACCCTAACCTGGACCCTAAACCGTCCCCGTACCCTAACCCGAACCCTAGCCCAAACCCTAACCCTAACCCTTCCCCGAAGCCTTCCCCTCACCCATCCCATAATCCTAACCCGTCCGCTAACACTAACCCATGCCCTTGCACGTACGCTCTCCCTAATCCGTTGTTGTACCCTCACCTGGACCCTAAACCGTCCCTGTCCCCTAACCTTAACCCTAGTCCGAACCCTAACCCTTCCCCGAAGCCTTCCCCTCACTCGTCCCCTAATCCTAACCCGTACGCTAACACTAATCCATGCCTTCACACGTACGCTCCCCCTAAACCGTTGTCGTACCCTCACCTGGACCCTAAACCTAGCCCGAATCCTAATTCTAACCCTACAACGAACCCTAACACTAACACTTCCCTGAAGCCTTCCACTCACCCGTCACCTAATCCTAACCCATACGCTAACACTAACCTGTGCCCTCACACGTACACTCCCCCTAAACCGTTGTCGTACCCTCACCTGGACCCTAAACCGTCCCCGTCCCCTAACCCTAACCCTAGCCCGAACCCTAACCCTAACCCTTCCCCGAAGCCTTCCCCTCACCCGTCCCCTAATCCTAACCTGTACGCTAACACTAACCCATGCCTTCAAACGTACGCTCCCCCTAAACCGTTGTCGTACCCTCACCTGGACCCTAAACCTAGCCCGAATCCTAACTCTAACCCTACAACGAACCCTAACACTAACACTTCCCTGAAGCCTTCCCCTCACCCGTCACCTAATCCTAACCCATACGCTAACACTAACCCGTGCCCTCACACGTACACTCCCCCTAAACCATTGTCGTACCCTCACCTGGACCCTAAACGGTCCCCGTCCCCTAACCCTAACCCTAGCCCAAACCCTAACCCTAAACCTTCCCCGAAGCCTTCCCCTCACCCGTCCCCTAAACCTAACCTGTACGCTAACACTAACCCGTTCCCTTACACGTACGCTCCCCCTAAACCGTTTTCGTACCCTCACCTGGACCCTAAACCGTCCACGTCCCCTAACCCTAACCCTAGCCCAAACCCTAACCCTAACCCTTCCCCGAAGCCTTCCCCTCACCCGTCCCCTAAACCTAACCTGTACGCTAACACTAACCCGTTCCCTTACACGTACACTCCCCCTAGACCGTTTTCGTACCCTCACCTGGACCCTAAACCGAACACGTCCCCTAACCCTAACCCTAGCCCGAAACCTAACCCTAACGTTTCCTCGAAGCCTTCTCCTCACCCGTCCCCTAATCCTAACCCGTACGCTAACACTAATCCTTGCCTTCACATGAACGCTCCCCCTAAACCGTTGTCGTACACTCACCTGGACCCTAAACCTAGCCCGAATCCTAACCCTAACCCTGCACCGAACCCTAACCGTAACACTTCCCCGAAGCCTTACCCTTACCTGTCCGCTAATCCTAATCCGTACGCTAACACTAACCCATGCCCTCACACGTACGCTCCCCCTAAACCTTTTTCGTACCCTCACCTGGATGGTAAACCATCCCCGTCCCCTAACCCTAACCCTAGCCCGAAACCTAACCCTAACACTTCCCCGAAACCTTCCCCTCACCCGTCCCCTAATCCTAACCCGTACGCTAACACTAACCCATGCCCTCACACGTACGCTCCCCCTAAACCGTTGTCGTACCCTCACCTGGACCCTAAACCATCCCCGTCCCCTAACGCTAACCCTAGCCCGAACCCTAACCCTAACCCTTCCCCCAATGCCTTCACCTCAACCGTCTCCTAATCCTAACCCGTAAGCTAACACTAACCCGTGCCCTCAAATGTACGCTACCCCTAAACCGTTGTCGTACCCTGACCTGGACCCTAAACCGTCCCCGTTCTCTATCCGTAACCCTAGCCCGAACTCTAACCCTTCCCTGAAGCCTTCCCCTCACCCGTCATCTAATCCTCCGCACGCTAACACTAACCCGTGCCCTCACACGTACGCTCCCCCTAAACCTTTTTCGTACCCTCACCTGGACCGTAACCCATCCTCTTCCCCTAACCCTATCCCTAGCCCGAAACCTAACCCTAACACTTCCCCGAAGCCTTCCCCTCACCCGTCCCCTAATCCTAACCCGTATGCTAACACTAACCCGTGCCCTCACACGTACGCTCCCCCTAAACCGTTGTCGTACCCTCACCTGGACCCTAAACCGTCCCCGTCCCCTAACCCTAAACCTACCCCGAACCCTAACCCTACTCCTTCTCTTAAGTCTTCCCCTCACCCGTCCCATATTCCTAACCCGTACGCTAACACTTATCCGTGCCCTCACACGTACGCTCCCCCTAATCGGTTGTTGTACCCTCACCTGGACCCTAAACCGTCCCCGTCCCCTAACCTTAACCCTAACTCGAACCCTAACCCTAACCCTTCTTCGAAGCCTTCCCCTCACCCGTCCCCAAACCTAACCCGTACGCTAACACTACCCCGTGCTCTCACACGTACTCTCCCCCTAAACTGTTTCGTACCCTCACATGGACCCTAAACCTACACCATCCCCTAACACTAACCCAATCCCGAACCCTAACCCTAACCCTTCCCCGAAGCCTTCCCCTCACCCGTCCCCTAATCCTAACCTGTACGCTAACACTAACCCATGCCTTCAAACGTACGCTCCCCCTAAACCGTTGTCGTACCCTCACCTGGACCCTAAACCTAGCCCGAATCCTAACTCTAACCCTACAACGAACCCTAACACTAACACTTCCCTGAAGCCTTCCCCTCACCCGTCACCTAATCCTAACCCATACGCTAACACTAACCCGTGCCCTCACACGTACACTCCCCCTAAACCATTGTCGTACCCTCACCTGGACCCTAAACGGTCCCCGTCCCCTAACCCTAACCCTAGCCCAAACCCTAACCCTAAACCTTCCCCGAAGCCTTCCCCTCACCCGTCCCCTAAACCTAACCTGTACGCTAACACTAACCCGTTCCCTTACACGTACGCTCCCCCTAAACCGTTTTCGTACCCTCACCTGGACCCTAAACCGTCCACGTCCCCTAACCCTAACCCTAGCCCGAAACCTAACCCTAACGTTTCCTCGAAGCCTTCTCCTCACCCGTCCCCTAATCCTAACCGGTACGCTAACACTAATCCATGCCTTCACACGAACGCTCCCCCTAAACCGTTGTCGTACACTCACCTGGACCCTAAACCTAGCCCGAATCTTAACCCTAAGACTACACCGAACCCTAACACTAACACTTCCCCGAAGCCTTACCCTCACCCGTCCCCTAATCCTAACCCATACGCTAACACTAACCTGTGCCCTCACACGTACGCTCCCCCTTAACCGTTGTCGTACATTAACTTTCACCGTAAACCGTCCCCGTCCCCTACACCTAACCCTAGCCCGATCCCTAACCCTAATCCTTCCCCGAAGCCTTCCCCTCACCTGTCCCCTAATCCTAACCCTTACGCTAACAGTAACCCGTGCCCTCACACGTACGCTCCCCTTAAACCGTTTTCGTACACTCATCTGGACCCTAAATGGTTCCCGTCCCCTAACCTTAACCCTAGTCCGCACCCTAACCCTAACCCTTCCCCGAAGCCTTACCCTCACACGTCTCCTAATTCTAACCCATACGCTAACATTAAACCGTGCCCTCACACGTATGCTGCCCCTAAACCGTTGGCGTACCCTCACCTGGACCCTAACCGTAGCCCGAACCCTAACCCTAACCCTAGGCCGATCCCTAACCCTAAACCTTCCCCGAAGCCTTCTCCTCACCCGTCCCCTAATCCTAGCCAATATGCCTACACTAACCCGTGCCCTCACACGTACGCTCCCCCTAAACCATTGTCATACCCTCACCTGGACCCTAAACCATCCCCGTCCCCTAACCCTAACTCTAGCCCGAACCCTAACCCTAACCCTAGGCTGATCCCTTACCCTAACTCTTCCCCGAAGCCTTCTCCTCACCCGTCCACTAATCCTAAGCCGTATGCGAACACTAACCCGTGCCCTCATACGTACGCTCCCCCTAAACCGTTGTCGTACCCTCACCTGGACGCTAAACCGTCCCTGTCCCCTAACCCTAACCCTAGCCCAAACCCTAACCCTAACCCTTCCCCGAAGCCCTCCCCTCACCCGTCCCCTAATCCTAACCCGTACGCTAACACTAACCCATGCCCTCACATGTACGCTCCCCTTAAACCGTTGTCGTACACTCACCAGGACCCTAAATCGTCCCCGTCCGCTAACCCTTACCCTAACCGGAACCCTAACCCTAACCCTTCCCCGAAGCCTTCCCCTCACCCGTCCCCTAATCCTAAACTGTACGATATCACTAACCCATGCCCTCACACGTACGCTCCCCCTAAATTGTTGTCGTACCCTCACCTGTACCCTAAACCGTCCCCTTCCCCTAACCCTAACCCTAACCCGAACCCTATACCTAACCCTTCTCCGAAGCCTTCCCCTCACTAGTCCCCTAATCCTAACACGTACGCTAACACTAACCCGTGCCCTCACACGTACGCTCCCTTTAAACGGTTGTCGTACACTCACCGTGACCCTAACCCTAGCCCGAATTCTAAACGTAGCCCTACACTGAACTCTAACCCTAACACTTCCCCGAAGCCTTCCCCTCACCCGTCCCCTAATCCTAACGCATATGCTAACACTAACCTGTGCCCTCACATGTACGCTCCCCCTAAACCGTTGTCGTACCCTCACCTGGACCCTAAACCGTCCCCATCCCATAACCCTAACCCTAGCCCGGACCCTAACCCTAACCCTTCCCCGAAGCCTTCCCCTCACCCGTCCACTAATCCTAACCCGTACGCTAACAATAAACCGTGTCCTCACACGTACGCTCCCCCTAAAGCGTTGTCGTACCCTCACCTGGACCCTAAACCGTCCCCGTCCCCTAACCATAACCCTAGCTCGAACCCTAAACCTAACACTTCCACGAAGCCTTCCCCTCTACCGTCCCCTAATCCTAACCCGTACGCTAACACTAACCCGTGCCCTCACACGTACGCTCCCCCTAAACCGTTGTCGTACCCTCACCTGGACCCTAAACCGTGCCCGTCCCCTAACCCAAATCCTAGCCCGAAACCTAACCCTAATACTTCCCCAATGCCTTCCCCTCACCCGTCCCCATATCCTAACCCGTACGCTAACAGTAACCCGTGCCCTCACACGTACGCTCCCCCTAAACCGTTGTCGTACCGTCTGCTGGACCCTAAACCGTCCCCATCCACTAAACCTAACCCTAGACAGAACCCTAAACTTAACCCTTCGCCGAAGCCTTCCCCTCACCCGTCCTCTAATCCTAACCCGTACTCTAACACTAATCCATGCCCTCACACGTACGCTCACCCTAAAGTGTTGTCGTACACTCACCTGGACCCTAAACCGTTCCCGTCCCCTAACACTAACCCTAGTCTGAACCCTAACCCTAACACTTCCCTGAAGCCTTCCCCTCACCCGTCCCCTAATCCTAACGCGTACACTAACAGTAACCCATGCCCTCACACGTATGCTCCCCCTAAACCGTTGTCCTACCCTCACCTGGACCCTAAACCGTCCCAGTCATCTAACCCTAACCCTAGCACGAACCCTAACCCTAACCCTTCCCTGAAGCCTTCCCCTCACCGGTCCCCTAATCCTAACCCGTACGCTAACTCTAACCCGTGCCATCACACGTACGCTCCCCCTAAACCGTTGTCGTACCCTCACCTGGACCCTAAACTGTCCCCGTCCCCTAACACTAACTCTAGCCCTGACCCTAACCCTAACACTTCCCCGAAGCCTTCCCCTCACCCGTCCCCTAATCCTAACCCATACGTTAACACAAACCCGTGTCCTCACACGTACGCTCCCCCTAAACCGTTGTCCTACCCTCACCTGGACCCTAAACTGTCCCCGTCCCCTAACCCTAACCCTAGCCCAAACCCTAACCCTAACCCTTCCCTTAAGCCGTCCCCTCACCCGTCCCCTAATCCTAACCCGTACGCGAACACTATCCCGTGCCCTCACACGTACGCTCCCCCTAAACTGTTGTCGTACCCTCACCTGGACCCTAAACCTTCCCCGTACCCTAACCCGAAACCTAGCCCGAACCCTAACCCTAAACCTTCCCCGAAGCCTACCCCTCACCCGTCCCCTAATCCTAACCCGTACGCTAACACTAACCCGTGCCCTCACATGTACGCTAGCCCTAAACCGTTTTCGTACCCTAACCTCGACCCTAAACTGTCCCCGTCCCCAAACCCTAACCTTAGCCCGAACCCTAACCCTTCCCCGAAGCCTTCCCATCACCCATCCCCTAATCCTAACCCGTACGCTAACACTAATCTGTGCCCTCACACGTACGCTCCCCCTAATCGGTTGTTGTACCCTCACCTGGACCCTAAACCGTCCCCGTCCCCTAACCCTAACCTTAGCCCGAACCCTAACCCTAACCCTTCTTCGAAGGCTTCCCCTCACCCGTCCCCAATCCTAACCCGTACGCTAACACTACACCATGCCCTCACATGTACGCTCCCCCTAAACTGTTGTCGTACCCTCACCTGGACCTTAAACCTAGCCCGAATCCTAACCCTAACCCTACACCGAAGCCTAACTCTAACACTTCACCCAAGCCTTCTCCTCACCCGTCCCCTAATCCTATCCCATATGCTAACACTATTCTGTGCCCTCACACGTACGCTCCCCCTAAACCGTTGTCGTACCCTCACCTGGACCCTAAACCGTCCCCGTCCCCTAACCCTAGCCCTAGCCCGAACCCTAACCCTAACCCTTCCCCGAAGCCTTCTCCTCACCCGTCCCCTAATCCTAACCCATACGCTAACACTAACCCATGCCCTCACACGTACGCTCCCCCTGAACCGTTGTCGTACCCTCACCTGGACCCTAAACCGTCCCCGTCCCCTAACCCTAACCCTAGCCCGAACCCTAACCCTAACCGTTCCTCGAATCCTTCCCCTCACACATCTCCTAATCCTATCCCGTACGCTAACATTAACCCGTGCCCTCACACATACGCTCCCCCTAAAGTGTTGTTGTACCCACACCTGGACCCTAAACCATCCCCATTCCCACCCCTAACCCTAGCCCGAACCCTAACCCTAACCCTTCCGTGAAGCCTTCCCCTCACCCGTCCCCTCATCCTAACCCGTACGCTAACACTAATCCGTGCCCTCACACGTACGCTCCTCCTGAACCGCTGTCGTACCCTCACCTGGACCCTAAACCGTCCCCGTCCCCTAACCCTAACCCGAACCCTAATCCTAATACTTCCCCGAAGCCTTCCCCTCACACGTCCCATAATCCTAACCCGTACGCTAACACTAACCTGTGCCCTCACACGTACGCTCCCCCTAAAGCTTTCTCGTAACCTCACCTGGACCCAAAACCGTCCCCGTCCCCAAACCCTAACCTTAGCCCAAACCCTAACCCTAACTCTTCCCTGAAGCCTTCCCCTCACCCGTCCCCTAATCCTAACCTGTACGCTAACACTAACCTATGCCTTAAAACGTACGCTCCCCCTAAACCGTTGTCGTACCCTCACTTGGACCCTAAACCGTCCCCGTCCCCTAACCTTAACCCTAGTCCGAACCCTAAATCTTCCCCGAAGCCTTCCCCTCTCCCGTCCCCAAAACCTACACCGTACGCTAACACTAATCCGTGCCTTCACACGTACGCTCCCCCTAAACCGTTGTCGTACCCTCACCTGGACCCTAAATCGTCCCCATCCCCTAACCCTAGCCCGAACCCTAACCCTAACCCTTCCCGAAGCCTTCACCTCACCCGTCCCCTAATCCTAACCCGTACGCTAACAGTAACCCATGCCCTCACACGTACGCTCCCCCTAAACCGTTGTCCTATACTCACCTGGACCCTAAACCATCCCCGTCCGCTAACCCTAACCCTAGCCCGAACCCTAAACCTAACACTTCCCCGAAGCATTCCCCTCACCCGTCCTCTAATCCAAACCCGTACGCTAACACTAACACATGCCCTCACATGTATGCTCCCCCTAAACCGTTGTCGTACCCTCACCTGGACCCTAAACCGTCCCCGTCCCCTAACCCTAACCCTAGCCCGAACCTTAACCCTAACACTTCTCGAAGCCTTCCCCTCACCCGTCCTCAAATCCTAACCCGTTCGCTAACAGTAACCCATGCCCTCACACGTACGCTCCCCTTAAACCGTTGTCCTACCCTCACCTGGACCCTAAATCGTCCCCGTTCCCTAACCCTAGCCCGAACCGTAACCCTAACATTTCCCGAAGCCTTCCCCTCACCCGTCCCCTAACCCTAACCCGTACGCTAACACTAACGCGTGCTCTCACACGTACGCTCCCCCTAAACCGCTGTCGTGCCCTCACCTGGACCCTAAACCTAGCCAGAATCCTAACCCTAACCCTGGCCCGAACCCTAACCCTAACACTTCCCCGAAGCCTTCTCCTCACCCGTCCCCTAATCCTAACCCGTACGCTAACACTAACCCGTGCCCTCTCACGTACGCTCCCCCTAAACCGATGTCGTACCCTCACCTAGACCCTAAAACATCCCCGGCCCCTATCCCTAACCCTAGCCCGAACCCTAACCATAACCCTTCCACGAAGCCTTCCCCTCACCCGTCCCCTAATCCTACCCCGTATGCTAAAACTAATCCGTGCCCTCACACGTACGCTCCCCCTGAACCGCTCTCGTACCCTCACCTGGACCCTAAACCGTCCCCGTCCCCTAACCCTAAACCTAGCCCGAACCCTAACCCTAACCCTTCCCCGAAGCCTTCCCCTCACCCGTCCACTAATCCTACTCTGTACGCTAACACTAATCCGTGCCCTCACACTTACGCTCCCCCTGAACCGCTGTCGTACCCTCACCTGGACCCTAAACCGTCCCCGTCCCCTAACCCTAACCCTGGCCCGAACCCTAACCATAACACTTCCCCGAAGCCTTCCCTTCACACGTCCCCTAATCCTAACCCGTACACTAACACTAACCTGTGCCGTCACACGTACGCTCCCCCTAAACCATTGTCGTACCCTCACCTGGACCCTAAACCGTCCCCATCCCCTAACCCTGACCTTAGCCCTAATCCCTAACCCTAACACTTCCCCAAAGCCTTCTCCTCACCCGTCCCCTAATCCTAACCCGTACGCTAACACTAACCCATGCCTTCAAACGTACGCTCCCCCTAAACCGTTGTCGTACCCTCACCTGGACCCTAAACCATCCCCGTCCCCTAACCTTAACCCTAGTCCGAACCCTAACCCTTCCCCGAAGCCTTCCCCTCACCCGTCCCCTAATCCTAACCCGTACGCTAACACTAATCCGTGCCTTCACACGTACGCTCCCCCTAAACCGTTGTACCATCACCTGGACCCTAAACCTAGCCCGAATCCTAACACTAACCCTACACCGAACCCTAACCCTAACACTTCTCAGAAGCCTTCCCCTCACCCGTTCCCTAATCCTAACCCGTACGCTAACACTAACCCGTGCCCTCACACGTACGCTCCCCCTAAACCATTGTCGTTCCCTCACCTGGACCCTAAACTGTCCCCATCCCCTAACCCTAACCCTAGCCCGAACCCTAACCCTAACCCTTCCGCGAAGCCTTCCCCTCAACCGTCCCCTAAACCTACCCCGTACGCTAACACTAATCCGTGCCCTCACACGTACGCTCCCCCTGAACCGCTGTCGTACCCTCACCTGGTCCCTAAACCGTCCCCTTCCCCTAACCCTAACCCTAACCCGAACCCTAATCCTAATACTTCCCCGAAGCCTTCCACTCACACGTCCCATAATCCTAACCCGTACGCTAACACTAACCTGTGCCCTCACACGTACGCTCCCTCTAAACCTTTGTCGTACCATCACCTGGACCATAAACCATCCCCGTCCCCTAACCCTAACCTTAGCCAGAACCATAACCCTAACACTTCCCCGAAGCCTTCCCCTCACCCGTCCCCTAATACTAACCCGTACACTAACACTAACGCGTGCCCTCACACGTACTCTCCCCCTAAACCGTTGTTTTACCCTCACCTGGACCCTAACCCTAGCCCGAACCCTAACCCTAACCCTAGGCCGATCCATAACCCTAACCCTTTCCCGAAGCCTTCTCCTCACCCTTCCCCTAATCCTAACCAATATGCTAACACTAATACGTGCCCTCACTCGTACGCTCCCCCTGAACTTTTGTCGTACCCTCACCTGGACCCTAAACCGTCCCCGTCCCCGAACCCTAACCTAGCCCGAACAATAACCCTAAGCCTTCCCCGAAGCCTTCCACTCGCCTGTCCCCTAATCCTAACCCGTACGCTAAACCTAACCCTTGCCCTAACACGTACGTTGCCCCTGAACCGTTGTCGTACCCTAACCTGGACCCTAAACAGTCCCCGTCCCCTAAACCTAACCCTAGCCCGAACCCTAACCCTAACCCTTCCCCGAATCCTTCCCCTCACCCATCCCCTAACCTTAATCCTTACGCTAACACTAACCTGTGCGCTCACACGTACGCTCCCCCTAAACCGTTGTCGTACCCTCACCTGGACCCTAAACCGTCGCCGTCCCCTATACCTAACCCTAGCCCGAACCCTAACACTAACCCTTCCCCGAAGCCTTCCCCTCAACCGTCCCCTAATCTAACCCGTATGCTAACACTAACCCATGCCCTCACACGTATGCTCCCCATAAACCGTTGTCGTACCCTCACCTGGACCCTAAACCGTCCCCGTCCCCTAACCCTAACCCTAGCCAGAACCCGAAACTTAACCCTTCCCCGAAGCCTTCCCCTCACCCGTCCCCTAATCCTAACCCGTACCCTAACACTAACCAGTGCCCTCACACGTACGCTCCCCCTAAACCGTTGTCGTACCCTCACTTGGACCCTAAACCGTCCCCGTCCCCTAGCCCTAACCCTAGCCCGAAACCTATCTCTAACACTTCGCCGAAGCGTTGCCCTCACCCGCCCCTAATACTAACCCGTATGCTAACACTAACCCGTGCCCTCAAACGTACGCTTCCCTTTAAACCGTTGTCGTACCCTACCTGGACCCTAAACCGTCCCCGTCCCCTAAACCTAACCCTAGCCCGAACCCTAACCATAACCCTTCCCCGGAGCCTTCCCCTCACCCGTCCCCTAACCCTAAGCCGTACGCTAACACTAACGCGTGCCCTCACACGTACGCTCCCCCTAAACCGTTGTCGTACCCTGACCTGGACCCTAAACCTAGCCCGAATCCTAAGCCTAACCCTACACCGAACCCTAACCCTAACACTTCACCCAAGCCTTCCCCTCACCCGTCCCATAATCCTAACCCGTACGCTAACACTAACCCGTGCCCTCACACGTACGCTCTCCCTAAACCGTTGTCGTACCCTTACCTGGACCCTAAACCGTCCCCGTCCCCTAACCCTAACCCTAGCCCGAACCCTAACCCTAACCCTTCCCCAAAGCCTTCCCCTCACCCGTCCCCTAATCCTAACCTGTACGCTAACACTAACCCATGCCTTCAAACGTACACTCCCCCTAAACCGTTGTCGTACCCTCACCTGGACCCTAAACCTAGCCCGAATCCTAACTCTAACCCTACAACGAACCCTAACACTAACACTTCCCTGAAGCCTTCCCCTCACCCGTCACCTAATCCTAACCCTTACGCTAACACTAACCCGTGCCCTCACACGTACACTCCCCCTAAACCGTTGTCGTACCCTCACCTGGACCCTAAACCGTCCCCGTCCCCTAACCCTAACCCTAGCCCAAACCCTAACCCTAACCCTTCCCCGAAGCCTTCCCCTCACCCGTCCCCTAAACCTAACCTGTACGCTAACACTAACCCGTTCCCTTACACGTACACTCCCCCTAGACCGTTTTCGTACCCTCACCTGGACCCTAAACCGAACACGTCCCCTAACCCTAACCCTAGCCCGAAACCTAACCCTAACGTTTCCTCGAAGCCTTCTCCTCACCCGTCCCCTAATCCTAACCCATACGCTAACACTAATCCTTGCCTTCACATGAACGCTCCCCCTAAACCGTTGTCGTACACTCACCTGGACCCTAAACCTAGCCCGAATCCTAACCCTAACCCTGCACCGAACCCTAACCGTAACACTTCCCCGAAGCCTTCCCCTCACCAGTCCCCTAATCCTAACCCGTACGCTAACAGTAACCCGTGCCCTCACACGTACGCTCCCCTTAAACCGTTTTCGTACACTCATCTGGACCCTAAATGGTTCCCGTCCCCTAACCCTAACCCTAGTCCGCACCCTAACCCTAACCCTTCCCCGAAGCCTTACCCTCACACGTCTCCTAATTCTAACCCGTACGCTAACATTAAACCGTGCCCTCACACGTATGCTGCCCCTAAACCGTTGGCGTACCCTCACCTGGACCCTAACCGTAGCCCGAACCCTAACCCTAACCCTAGGCCGATCCCTAACCCTAAACCTTCCCCGAAGCCTTCTCCTCACCCGTCCCCTAATCCTAGCCAATATGCCTACACTAACCCGTGCCCTCACACGTACGCTCCCCCTAAACCATTGTCATACCCTCACCTGGACCCTAAACCATCCCCGTCCCCTAACCCTAACTCTAGCCCGAACCCTAACCCTAACCCTAGGCTGATCCCTTACCCTAACTCTTCCCCGAAGCCTTCTCCTCACCCGTCCACTAATCCTAAGCCGTATGCGAACACTAACCCGTGCCCTCATACGTACGCTCCCCCTAAACCGTTGTCGTACCCTCACCTGGACGCTAAACCGTCCCTGTCCCCTAACCCTAACCCTAGCCCAAACCCTAACCCTAACCCTTCCCCGAAGCCCTCCCCTCACCCGTCCCCTAATCCTAACCCGTACGCTAACACTAACCCGTGCCCTCACATGTACGCTCCCCTTAAACCATTGTCGTACACTCACCAGGACCCTAAATCGTCCCCGTCCGCTAACCCTTACCCTAACCGGAACCCTAACCCTAACCCTTCCCCGAAGCCTTCCCCTCACCCGTCCCATAATCCTAACCCGTACGCTAACACTAACCCATGCCCTCACACGTACGCTCCCCCTAAATTGTTGTCGTACCCTCACCTGTACCCTAAACCGTCCCCTTCCCCTAACCCTAACCCTAACCCGAACCCTATACCTAACCCTTCTCCGAAGCCTTCCCCTCACTAGTCCCCTAATCCTAACACGTACGCTAACACTAACCCGTGCCCTCACACGTACGCTCCCTTTAAACGGTTGTCGTACACTCACCGTGACCCTAACCCTAGCCCGAATTCTAAACGTAGCCCTACACCGAACTCTAACCCTAACACTTCCCCGAAGCCTTCCCCTCACCCGTCCCCTAATCCTAACGCATATGCTAACACTAACCTGTGCCCTCACATGTACGCTCCCCCTAAACCGTTGTCGTACCCTCACCTGGACCCTAAACCGTCCCCATCCCCTAACCCTAACCCTAGCCCGGACCCTAACCCTAACCCTTCCCCGAAGCCTTCCCCTCACCCGTCCACTAATCCTAACCCGTACGCTAACAATAAACCGTGTCCTCACACGTACGCTCCCCCTAAAGCGTTGTCGTACCCTCACCTGGACCCTAAACCGTCCCCGTCCCCTAACCATAACCCTAGCTCGAACCCTAAACCTAACACTTCCACGAAGCCTTCCCCTCTACCGTCCCCTAATCCTAACCCGTACGCTAACACTAACCCGTGCCCTCACACGTACGCTCCCCCTAAACCGTTGTCGTACCCTCACCTGGACCCTAAACCGTGCCCGTCCCCTAACCCAAATCCTAGCCCGAAACCTAACCCTAATACTTCCCCAAAGCCTTCCCCTCACCCGTCCCCATATCCTAACCCGTACGCTAACAGTAACCCGTGCCCTCACACGTACGCTCCCCCTAAACCGTTGTCGTACCGTCTGCTGGACCCTAAACCGTCCCCGTCCACTAAACCTAACCCTAGACAGAACCCTAAACTTAACCCTTCGCCGAAGCCTTCCCCTCACCCGTCCTCTAATCCTAACCCGTACTCTAACACTAATCCATGTCCTCACACGTACGCTCACCCTAAAGTGTTGTCGTACACTCACCTGGACCCTAAACCGTTCCCGTCCCCTAACACTAACCCTAGTCTGAACCCTAACCCTAACACTTCCCTGAAGCCTTCCCCTCACCCGTCCCCTAATCCTAACCCGTACACTAACAGTAACCCATGCCCTCACACGTATGCTCCCCCTAAACCGTTGTCCTACCCTCACCTGGACCCTAAACCGTCCCCGTCCCCTAACCCTAACCCTAGCACGAACCCTAACCCTAACCCTTCCCTGAAGCCTTCCCCTCACCGGTCCCCTAATCCTAACCCGTACACTAACTCTAACCCGTGCCATCACACGTACGCTCCCCCTAAACCGTTGTCGTACCCTCACCTGGACCCTAAACTGTCCCCGTTCCCTAACACTAACTCTAGCCCTCTCCCTAACCCTAACACTTCCCCGAAGCCTTCCCCTCACCCGTCCCCTAATCCTAACCCATACGTTAACACAAACCCGTGTCCTCACACGTACGCTCCCCCTAAACCGTTGTCCTACCCTCACCTGGACCCTAAACTGTCCCCGTCCCCTAACCCTAACCCTAGCCCAAACCCTAACCCTAACCCTTCCCTTAAGCCGTCCCCTCACCCGTCCCCTAATCCTAACCCGTACGCGAACACTATCCCGTGCCCTCACACGTACGCTCCCCCTAAACTGTTGTCGTACCCTCACCTGGACCCTAAACCTAGCCCGAATCCTAACTCTAACCCTACAACGAACCCTAACACTAACACTTCCCTGAAGCCTTCCCCTCACCCGTCACCTAATCCTAACCCTTACGCTAACACTAACCCGTGCCCTCACACGTACACTCCCCCTAAACCGTTGTCGTACCCTCACCTGGACCCTAAACCGTCCCCGTCCCCTAACCCTAACCCTAGCCCAAACCCTAACCCTAACCCTTCCCCGAAGCCTTCCCCTCACCCGTCCCCTAAACCTAACCTGTACGCTAACACTAACCCGTTCCCTTACACGTACACTCCCCCTAGACCGTTTTCGTACCCTCACCTGGACCCTAAACCGAACACGTCCCCTAACCCTAACCCTAGCCCGAAACCTAACCCTAACGTTTCCTCGAAGCCTTCTCCTCACCCGTCCCCTAATCCTAACCCATACGCTAACACTAATCCTTGCCTTCACATGAACGCTCCCCCTAAACCGTTGTCGTACACTCACCTGGACCCTAAACCTAGCCCGAATCCTAACCCTAACCCTGCACCGAACCCTAACCGTAACACTTCCCCGAAGCCTTCCCCTCACCAGTCCCCTAATCCTAACCCGTACGCTAACAGTAACCCGTGCCCTCACACGTACGCTCCCCTTAAACCGTTTTCGTACACTCATCTGGACCCTAAATGGTTCCCGTCCCCTAACCCTAACCCTAGTCCGCACCCTAACCCTAACCCTTCCCCGAAGCCTTACCCTCACACGTCTCCTAATTCTAACCCGTACGCTAACATTAAACCGTGCCCTCACACGTATGCTGCCCCTAAACCGTTGGCGTACCCTCACCTGGACCCTAACCGTAGCCCGAACCCTAACCCTAACCCTAGGCCGATCCCTAACCCTAAACCTTCCCCGAAGCCTTCTCCTCACCCGTCCCCTAATCCTAGCCAATATGCCTACACTAACCCGTGCCCTCACACGTACGCTCCCCCTAAACCATTGTCATACCCTCACCTGGACCCTAAACCATCCCCGTCCCCTAACCCTAACTCTAGCCCGAACCCTAACCCTAACCCTAGGCTGATCCCTTACCCTAACTCTTCCCCGAAGCCTTCTCCTCACCCGTCCACTAATCCTAAGCCGTATGCGAACACTAACCCGTGCCCTCATACGTACGCTCCCCCTAAACCGTTGTCGTACCCTCACCTGGACGCTAAACCGTCCCTGTCCCCTAACCCTAACCCTAGCCCAAACCCTAACCCTAACCCTTCCCCGAAGCCCTCCCCTCACCCGTCCCCTAATCCTAACCCGTACGCTAACACTAACCCGTGCCCTCACATGTACGCTCCCCTTAAACCATTGTCGTACACTCACCAGGACCCTAAATCGTCCCCGTCCGCTAACCCTTACCCTAACCGGAACCCTAACCCTAACCCTTCCCCGAAGCCTTCCCCTCACCCGTCCCCTAATCCTAAACTGTACGATATCACTAACCCATGCCCTCACACGTACGCTCCCCCTAAATTGTTGTCGTACCCTCACCTGTACCCTAAACCGTCCCCTTCCCCTAACCCTAACCCTAACCCGAACCCTATACCTAACCCTTCTCCGAAGCCTTCCCCTCACTAGTCCCCTAATCCTAACACGTACGCTAACACTAACCCGTGCCCTCACACGTACGCTCCCTTTAAACGGTTGTCGTACACTCACCGTGACCCTAACCCTAGCCCGAATTCTAAACGTAGCCCTACACCGAACTCTAACCCTAACACTTCCCCGAAGCCTTCCCCTCACCCGTCCCCTAATCCTAACGCATATGCTAACACTAACCTGTGCCCTCACATGTACGCTCCCCCTAAACCGTTGTCGTACCCTCACCTGGACCCTAAACCGTCCCCATCCCCTAACCCTAACCCTAGCCCGGACCCTAACCCTAACCCTTCCCCGAAGCCTTCCCCTCACCCGTCCACTAATCCTAACCCGTACGCTAACAATAAACCGTGTCCTCACACGTACGCTCCCCCTAAAGCGTTGTCGTACCCTCACCTGGACCCTAAACCGTCCCCGTCCCCTAACCATAACCCTAGCTCGAACCCTAAACCTAACACTTCCACGAAGCCTTCCCCTCTACCGTCCCCTAATCCTAACCCGTACGCTAACACTAACCCGTGCCCTCACACGTACGCTCCCCCTAAACCGTTGTCGTACCCTCACCTGGACCCTAAACCGTGCCCGTCCCCTAACCCAAATCCTAGCCCGAAACCTAACCCTAATACTTCCCCAAAGCCTTCCCCTCACCCGTCCCCATATCCTAACCCGTACGCTAACAGTAACCCGTGCCCTCACACGTACGCTCCCCCTAAACCGTTGTCGTACCGTCTGCTGGACCCTAAACCGTCCCCGTCCACTAAACCTAACCCTAGACAGAACCCTAAACTTAACCCTTCGCCGAAGCCTTCCCCTCACCCGTCCTCTAATCCTAACCCGTACTCTAACACTAATCCATGTCCTCACACGTACGCTCACCCTAAAGTGTTGTCGTACACTCACCTGGACCCTAAACCGTTCCCGTCCCCTAACACTAACCCTAGTCTGAACCCTAACCCTAACACTTCCCTGAAGCCTTCCCCTCACCCGTCCCCTAATCCTAACCCGTACACTAACAGTAACCCATGCCCTCACACGTATGCTCCCCCTAAACCGTTGTCCTACCCTCACCTGGACCCTAAACCGTCCCCGTCCCCTAACCCTAACCCTAGCACGAACCCTAACCCTAACCCTTCCCTGAAGCCTTCCCCTCACCGGTCCCCTAATCCTAACCCGTACACTAACTCTAACCCGTGCCATCACACGTACGCTCCCCCTAAACCGTTGTCGTACCCTCACCTGGACCCTAAACTGTCCCCGTTCCCTAACACTAACTCTAGCCCTCTCCCTAACCCTAACACTTCCCCGAAGCCTTCCCCTCACCCGTCCCCTAATCCTAACCCATACGTTAACACAAACCCGTGTCCTCACACGTACGCTCCCCCTAAACCGTTGTCCTACCCTCACCTGGACCCTAAACTGTCCCCGTCCCCTAACCCTAACCCTAGCCCAAACCCTAACCCTAACCCTTCCCTTAAGCCGTCCCCTCACCCGTCCCCTAATCCTAACCCGTACGCGAACACTATCCCGTGCCCTCACACGTACGCTCCCCCTAAACTGTTGTCGTACCCTCACCTGGACCCTAAACCTTCCCCGTACCCTAACCCGAAACCTAGCCCGAACCCTAACCCTAAACCTTCCCCGAAGCCTACCCCTCACACGTCCCCTAATCCTAACCCGTACGCTAACACTAACCCGTGCCCTCACATGTACGCTAGCCCTAAACCGTTTTCGTACCCTAACCTCGACCCTAAACTGTCCCCGTCCCCAAACCCTAACCTTAGCCCGAACCCTAACCCTTCCCCGAAGCCTTCCCATCACCCATCCCCTAATCCTAACCCGTACGCTAACACTAATCTGTGCCCTCACACGTACGCTCCCCCTAATCGGTTGTTGTACCCTCACCTTGACCCTAAACCGTCCCCGTCCCCTAACCCTAACCTTAGCCCGAACCCTAACCCTAACCCTTCTTCGAAGGCTTCCCCTCACCCGTCCCCAATCCTAACCCGTACGCTAACACTACACCATGCCCTCACATGTACGCTCCCCCTAAACTGTTGTCGTACCCTCACCTGGACCTTAAACCTAGCCCGAATCCTAACCCTAACCCTACACCGAAGCCTAACTCTAACACTTCACCCAAGCCTTCTCCTCACCCGTCCCCTAATCCTATCCCATATGCTAACACTATTCTGTGCCCTCACACGTACGCTCCCCCTAAACCGTTGTCGTACCCTCACCTGGACCCTAAACCGTCCCCGTCCCCTAACCCTAGCCCTAGCCCGAACCCTAACCCTAACCCTTCCCCGAAGCCTTCTCCTCACCCGTCCCCTAATCCTAACCCATACGCTAACACTAACCCATGCCCTCACACGTACGCTCCCCCTGAACCGTTGTCGTACCCTCACCTGGACCCTAAACCGTCCCCGTCCCCTAACCCTAACCCTAGCCCGAACCCTAACCCTAACCGTTCCTCGAATCCTTCCCCTCACACATCTCCTAATCCTATCCCGTACGCTAACATTAACCCGTGCCCTCACACATACGCTCCCCCTAAAGTGTTGTTGTACCCACACCTGGACCCTAAACCATCCCCATTCCCACCCCTAACCCTAGCCCGAACCCTAACCCTAACCCTTCCGTGAAGCCTTCCCCTCACCCGTCCCCTCATCCTAACCCGTACGCTAACACTAATCCGTGCCCTCACACGTACGCTCCTCCTGAACCGCTGTCGTACCCTCACCTGGACCCTAAACCGTCCCCGTCCCCTAACCCTAACCCGAACCCTAATCCTAATACTTCCCCGAAGCCTTCCCCTCACACGTCCCATAATCCTAACCCGTACGCTAACACTAACCTGTGCCCTCACACGTACGCTCCCCCTAAAGCTTTCTCGTAACCTCACCTGGACCCAAAACCGTCCCCGTCCCCAAACCCTAACCTTAGCCCAAACCCTAACCCTAACTCTTCCCTGAAGCCTTCCCCTCACCCGTCCCCTAATCCTAACCTGTACGCTAACACTAACCTATGCCTTAAAACGTACGCTCCCCCTAAACCATTGTCGTACCCTCACTTGGACCCTAAACCGTCCCCGTCCCCTAACCTTAACACTAGTCCGAACCCTAAATCTTCCCCGAAGCCTTCCCCTCTCCCGTCCCCAAAACCTACACCGTACGCTAACACTAATCCGTGCCTTCACACGTACGCTCCCCCTAAACCGTTGTCGTACCCTCACCTGGACCCTAAATCGTCCCCATCCCCTAACCCTAGCCCGAACCCTAACCCTAACCCTTCCCGAAGCCTTCACCTCACCCGTCCCCTAATCCTAACCCGTACGCTAACAGTAACCCATGCCCTCACACGTACGCTCCCCCTAAACCGTTGTCCTATACTCACCTGGACCCTAAACCATCCCCGTCCGCTAACCCTAACCCTAGCCCGAACCCTAAACCTAACACTTCCCCGAAGCATTCCCCTCACCCGTCCTCTAATCCAAACCCGTACGCTAACACTAACACATGCCCTCACATGTATGCTCCCCCTAAACCGTTGTCGTACCCTCACCTGGACCCTAAACCGTCCCCGTCCCCTAACCCTAACCCTAGCCCGAACCTTAACCCTAACACTTCTCGAAGCCTTCCCCTCACCCGTCCTCAAATCCTAACCCGTTCGCTAACAGTAACCCATGCCCTCACACGTACGCTCCCCTTAAACCGTAGTCCTACCCTCACCTGGACCCTAAATCGTCCCCGTTCCCTAACCCTAGCCCGAACCCTATCCTAACATTTCCCGAAGCCTTCCCCTCACCCGTCCCCTAACCCTAACCCGTACGCTAACACTAACGCGTGCTCTCACACGTACGCTCCCCCTAAACCGCTGTCGTGCCCTCACCTGGACCCTAAACCTAGCCAGAATCCTAACCCTAACCCTGGCCCGAACCCTAACCCTAACACTTCCCCGAAGCCTTCTCCTCACCTGTCCCCTAATCCTAACCCGTACGCTAACACTAACCCGTGCCCTCTCACGTACGCTCCCCCTAAACCGATGTCGTACCCTCACCTAGACCCTAAAACATCCCCGGCCCCTATCCCTAACCCTAGCCCGAACCCTAACCGTAACCCTTCCACGAAGCCTTCCCCTCACCCGTCCCCTAATCCTACCCCGTATGCTAAAACTAATCCGTGCCCTCACACGTACGCTCCCCCTGAACCGCTCTCGTACCCTCACCTGGACCCTAAACCGTCCCCGTCCCCTAACCCTAAACCTAGCCCGAACCCTAACCCTAACCCTTCCCCGAAGCCTTCCCCTCACCCGTCCACTAATCCTACTCTGTACGCTAACACTAATCCGTGCCCTCACACTTACGCTCCCCCTGAACCGCTGTCGTACCCTCACCTGGACCCTAAACCGTCCCCGTCCCCTAACCCTAACCCTGGCCCGAACCCTAACCATAACACTTCCCCGAAGCCTTCCCTTCACACGTCCCCTAATCCTAACCCGTACACTAACACTAACCTGTGCCCTCACACGTACGCTCCCCCTAAACCATTGTCGTACCCTCACCTGGACCCTAAACCGTCCCCGTCCCCTAACCCTGACCTTAGCCCTAATCCCTAACCCTAACACTTCCCCGAAGCCTTCTCCTCACCCGTCCCCTAATCCTAACCCGTACGCTAACACTAACCCATGCCTTCAAACGTACGCTCCCCCTAAACCGTTGTCGTACCCTCACCTGGACCCTAAACCATCCCCGTCCCCTAACCTTAACCCTAGTCCGAACCCTAACCCTTCCCCGAAGCCTTCCCCTCACCCGTCCCCTAATCCTAACCCGTACGCTAACACTAATCCGTGCCTTCACACGTACGCTCCCCCTAAACCGTTGTACCATCACCTGGACCCTAAACCTAGCCCGAATCCTAACACTAACCCTACACCGAACCCTAACCCTAACACTTCTCAGAAGCCTTCCCCTCACCCGTTCCCTAATCCTAACCCGTACGCTAACACTAACCCGTGCCCTCACACGTACGCTCCCCCTAAACCATTGTCGTTCCCTCACCTGGACCCTAAACTGTCCCCATCCCCTAACCCTAACCCTAGCCCGAACCCTAACCCTAACCCTTCCGCGAAGCCTTCCCCTCAACCGTCCCCTAAACCTACCCCGTACGCTAACACTAATCCGTGCCCTCACACGTACGCTCCCCCTGAACCGCTGTCGTACCCTCACCTGGTCCCTAAACCGTCCCCTTCCCCTAACCCTAACCCTAACCCGAACCCTAATCCTAATACTTCCCCGAAGCCTTCCACTCACACGTCCCATAATCCTAACCCGTACGCTAACACTAACCTGTGCCCTCACACGTACGCTCCCTCTAAACCTTTGTCGTACCATCACCTGGACCATAAACCATCCCCGTCCCCTAACCCTAACCTTAGCCAGAACCATAACCCTAACACTTCCCCGAAGCCTTCCCCTCACCCGTCCCCTAATACTAACCCGTACACTAACACTAACGCGTGCCCTCACACGTACTCTCCCCCTAAACCGTTGTTTTACCCTCACCTGGACCCTAACCCTAGCCCGAACCCTAACCCTAACCCTAGGCCGATCCATAACCCTAACCCTTTCCCGAAGCCTTCTCCTCACCCTTCCCCTAATCCTAACCAATATGCTAACACTAATACGTGCCCTCACTCGTACGCTCCCCCTGAACTTTTGTCGTACCCTCACCTGGACCCTAAACCGTCCCCGTCCCCGAACCCTAACCTAGCCCGAACAATAACCCTAAGCCTTCCCCGAAGCCTTCCACTCGCCTGTCCCCTAATCCTAACCCGTACGCTAAACCTAACCCTTGCCCTAACACGTACGTTGCCCCTGAACCGTTGTCGTACCCTAACCTGGACCCTAAACAGTCCCCGTCCCCTAAACCTAACCCTAGCCCGAACCCTAACCCTAACCCTTCCCCGAATCCTTCCCCTCACCCATCCCCTAACCTTAATCCTTACGCTAACACTAACCTGTGCGCTCACACGTACGCTCCCCCTAAACCGTTGTCGTACCCTCACCTGGACCCTAAACCGTCGCCGTCCCCTATACCTAACCCTAGCCCGAACCCTAACACTAACCCTTCCCCGAAGCCTTCCCCTCAACCGTCCCCTAATCTAACCCGTATGCTAACACTAACCCATGCCCTCACACGTATGCTCCCCATAAACCGTTGTCGTACCCTCACCTGGACCCTAAACCGTCCCCGTCCCCTAACCCTAACCCTAGCCAGAACCCGAAACTTAACCCTTCCCCGAAGCCTTCCCCTCACCCGTCCCCTAATCCTAACCCGTACCCTAACACTAACCAGTGCCCTCACACGTACGCTCCCCCTAAACCGTTGTCGTACCCTCACTTGGACCCTAAACCGTCCCCGTCCCCTAGCCCTAACCCTAGCCCGAAACCTATCTCTAACACTTCGCCGAAGCGTTGCCCTCACCCGCCCCTAATACTAACCCGTATGCTAACACTAACCCGTGCCCTCAAACGTACGCTTCCCTTTAAACCGTTGTCGTACCCTACCTGGACCCTAAACCGTCCCCGTCCCCTAAACCTAACCCTAGCCCGAACCCTAACCATAACCCTTCCCCGGAGCCTTCCCCTCACCCGTCCCCTAACCCTAAGCCGTACGCTAACACTAACGCGTGCCCTCACACGTACGCTCCCCCTAAACCGTTGTCGTACCCTGACCTGGACCCTAAACCTAGCCCGAATCCTAAGCCTAACCCTACACCGAACCCTAACCCTAACACTTCACCCAAGCCTTCCCCTCACCCGTCCCATAATCCTAACCCGTACGCTAACACTAACCCGTGCCCTCACACGTACGCTCTCCCTAAACCGTTGTCGTACCCTTACCTGGACCCTAAACCGTCCCCGTCCCCTAACCCTAACCCTAGCCCGAACCCTAACCCTAACCCTTCCCCAAAGCCTTCCCCTCACCCGTCCCCTAATCCTAACCTGTACGCTAACACTAACCCATGCCTTCAAACGTACACTCCCCCTAAACCGTTGTCGTACCCTCACCTGGACCCTAAACCTAGCCCGAATCCTAACTCTAACCCTACAACGAACCCTAACACTAACACTTCCCTGAAGCCTTCCCCTCACCCGTCACCTAATCCTAACCCTTACGCTAACACTAACCCGTGCCCTCACACGTACACTCCCCCTAAACCGTTGTCGTACCCTCACCTGGACCCTAAACCGTCCCCGTCCCCTAACCCTAACCCTAGCCCAAACCCTAACCCTAACCCTTCCCCGAAGCCTTCCCCTCACCCGTCCCCTAAACCTAACCTGTACGCTAACACTAACCCGTTCCCTTACACGTACACTCCCCCTAGACCGTTTTCGTACCCTCACCTGGACCCTAAACCGAACACGTCCCCTAACCCTAACCCTAGCCCGAAACCTAACCCTAACGTTTCCTCGAAGCCTTCTCCTCACCCGTCCCCTAATCCTAACCCATACGCTAACACTAATCCTTGCCTTCACATGAACGCTCCCCCTAAACCGTTGTCGTACACTCACCTGGACCCTAAACCTAGCCCGAATCCTAACCCTAACCCTGCACCGAACCCTAACCGTAACACTTCCCCGAAGCCTTCCCCTCACCAGTCCCCTAATCCTAACCCGTACGCTAACAGTAACCCGTGCCCTCACACGTACGCTCCCCTTAAACCGTTTTCGTACACTCATCTGGACCCTAAATGGTTCCCGTCCCCTAACCCTAACCCTAGTCCGCACCCTAACCCTAACCCTTCCCCGAAGCCTTACCCTCACACGTCTCCTAATTCTAACCCGTACGCTAACATTAAACCGTGCCCTCACACGTATGCTGCCCCTAAACCGTTGGCGTACCCTCACCTGGACCCTAACCGTAGCCCGAACCCTAACCCTAACCCTAGGCCGATCCCTAACCCTAAACCTTCCCCGAAGCCTTCTCCTCACCCGTCCCCTAATCCTAGCCAATATGCCTACACTAACCCGTGCCCTCACACGTACGCTCCCCCTAAACCATTGTCATACCCTCACCTGGACCCTAAACCATCCCCGTCCCCTAACCCTAACTCTAGCCCGAACCCTAACCCTAACCCTAGGCTGATCCCTTACCCTAACTCTTCCCCGAAGCCTTCTCCTCACCCGTCCACTAATCCTAAGCCGTATGCGAACACTAACCCGTGCCCTCATACGTACGCTCCCCCTAAACCGTTGTCGTACCCTCACCTGGACGCTAAACCGTCCCTGTCCCCTAACCCTAACCCTAGCCCAAACCCTAACCCTAACCCTTCCCCGAAGCCCTCCCCTCACCCGTCCCCTAATCCTAACCCGTACGCTAACACTAACCCGTGCCCTCACATGTACGCTCCCCTTAAACCATTGTCGTACACTCACCAGGACCCTAAATCGTCCCCGTCCGCTAACCCTTACCCTAACCGGAACCCTAACCCTAACCCTTCCCCGAAGCCTTCCCCTCACCCGTCCCATAATCCTAACCCGTACGCTAACACTAACCCATGCCCTCACACGTACGCTCCCCCTAAATTGTTGTCGTACCCTCACCTGTACCCTAAACCGTCCCCTTCCCCTAACCCTAACCCTAACCCGAACCCTATACCTAACCCTTCTCCGAAGCCTTCCCCTCACTAGTCCCCTAATCCTAACACGTACGCTAACACTAACCCGTGCCCTCACACGTACGCTCCCTTTAAACGGTTGTCGTACACTCACCGTGACCCTAACCCTAGCCCGAATTCTAAACGTAGCCCTACACCGAACTCTAACCCTAACACTTCCCCGAAGCCTTCCCCTCACCCGTCCCCTAATCCTAACGCATATGCTAACACTAACCTGTGCCCTCACATGTACGCTCCCCCTAAACCGTTGTCGTACCCTCACCTGGACCCTAAACCGTCCCCATCCCCTAACCCTAACCCTAGCCCGGACCCTAACCCTAACCCTTCCCCGAAGCCTTCCCCTCACCCGTCCACTAATCCTAACCCGTACGCTAACAATAAACCGTGTCCTCACACGTACGCTCCCCCTAAAGCGTTGTCGTACCCTCACCTGGACCCTAAACCGTCCCCGTCCCCTAACCATAACCCTAGCTCGAACCCTAAACCTAACACTTCCACGAAGCCTTCCCCTCTACCGTCCCCTAATCCTAACCCGTACGCTAACACTAACCCGTGCCCTCACACGTACGCTCCCCCTAAACCGTTGTCGTACCCTCACCTGGACCCTAAACCGTGCCCGTCCCCTAACCCAAATCCTAGCCCGAAACCTAACCCTAATACTTCCCCAAAGCCTTCCCCTCACCCGTCCCCATATCCTAACCCGTACGCTAACAGTAACCCGTGCCCTCACACGTACGCTCCCCCTAAACCGTTGTCGTACCGTCTGCTGGACCCTAAACCGTCCCCGTCCACTAAACCTAACCCTAGACAGAACCCTAAACTTAACCCTTCGCCGAAGCCTTCCCCTCACCCGTCCTCTAATCCTAACCCGTACTCTAACACTAATCCATGTCCTCACACGTACGCTCACCCTAAAGTGTTGTCGTACACTCACCTGGACCCTAAACCGTTCCCGTCCCCTAACACTAACCCTAGTCTGAACCCTAACCCTAACACTTCCCTGAAGCCTTCCCCTCACCCGTCCCCTAATCCTAACCCGTACACTAACAGTAACCCATGCCCTCACACGTATGCTCCCCCTAAACCGTTGTCCTACCCTCACCTGGACCCTAAACCGTCCCCGTCCCCTAACCCTAACCCTAGCACGAACCCTAACCCTAACCCTTCCCTGAAGCCTTCCCCTCACCGGTCCCCTAATCCTAACCCGTACACTAACTCTAACCCGTGCCATCACACGTACGCTCCCCCTAAACCGTTGTCGTACCCTCACCTGGACCCTAAACTGTCCCCGTTCCCTAACACTAACTCTAGCCCTCTCCCTAACCCTAACACTTCCCCGAAGCCTTCCCCTCACCCGTCCCCTAATCCTAACCCATACGTTAACACAAACCCGTGTCCTCACACGTACGCTCCCCCTAAACCGTTGTCCTACCCTCACCTGGACCCTAAACTGTCCCCGTCCCCTAACCCTAACCCTAGCCCAAACCCTAACCCTAACCCTTCCCTTAAGCCGTCCCCTCACCCGTCCCCTAATCCTAACCCGTACGCGAACACTATCCCGTGCCCTCACACGTACGCTCCCCCTAAACTGTTGTCGTACCCTCACCTGGACCCTAAACCTAGCCCGAATCCTAACTCTAACCCTACAACGAACCCTAACACTAACACTTCCCTGAAGCCTTCCCCTCACCCGTCACCTAATCCTAACCCTTACGCTAACACTAACCCGTGCCCTCACACGTACACTCCCCCTAAACCGTTGTCGTACCCTCACCTGGACCCTAAACCGTCCCCGTCCCCTAACCCTAACCCTAGCCCAAACCCTAACCCTAACCCTTCCCCGAAGCCTTCCCCTCACCCGTCCCCTAAACCTAACCTGTACGCTAACACTAACCCGTTCCCTTACACGTACACTCCCCCTAGACCGTTTTCGTACCCTCACCTGGACCCTAAACCGAACACGTCCCCTAACCCTAACCCTAGCCCGAAACCTAACCCTAACGTTTCCTCGAAGCCTTCTCCTCACCCGTCCCCTAATCCTAACCCATACGCTAACACTAATCCTTGCCTTCACATGAACGCTCCCCCTAAACCGTTGTCGTACACTCACCTGGACCCTAAACCTAGCCCGAATCCTAACCCTAACCCTGCACCGAACCCTAACCGTAACACTTCCCCGAAGCCTTCCCCTCACCAGTCCCCTAATCCTAACCCGTACGCTAACAGTAACCCGTGCCCTCACACGTACGCTCCCCTTAAACCGTTTTCGTACACTCATCTGGACCCTAAATGGTTCCCGTCCCCTAACCCTAACCCTAGTCCGCACCCTAACCCTAACCCTTCCCCGAAGCCTTACCCTCACACGTCTCCTAATTCTAACCCGTACGCTAACATTAAACCGTGCCCTCACACGTATGCTGCCCCTAAACCGTTGGCGTACCCTCACCTGGACCCTAACCGTAGCCCGAACCCTAACCCTAACCCTAGGCCGATCCCTAACCCTAAACCTTCCCCGAAGCCTTCTCCTCACCCGTCCCCTAATCCTAGCCAATATGCCTACACTAACCCGTGCCCTCACACGTACGCTCCCCCTAAACCATTGTCATACCCTCACCTGGACCCTAAACCATCCCCGTCCCCTAACCCTAACTCTAGCCCGAACCCTAACCCTAACCCTAGGCTGATCCCTTACCCTAACTCTTCCCCGAAGCCTTCTCCTCACCCGTCCACTAATCCTAAGCCGTATGCGAACACTAACCCGTGCCCTCATACGTACGCTCCCCCTAAACCGTTGTCGTACCCTCACCTGGACGCTAAACCGTCCCTGTCCCCTAACCCTAACCCTAGCCCAAACCCTAACCCTAACCCTTCCCCGAAGCCCTCCCCTCACCCGTCCCCTAATCCTAACCCGTACGCTAACACTAACCCGTGCCCTCACATGTACGCTCCCCTTAAACCATTGTCGTACACTCACCAGGACCCTAAATCGTCCCCGTCCGCTAACCCTTACCCTAACCGGAACCCTAACCCTAACCCTTCCCCGAAGCCTTCCCCTCACCCGTCCCCTAATCCTAAACTGTACGATATCACTAACCCATGCCCTCACACGTACGCTCCCCCTAAATTGTTGTCGTACCCTCACCTGTACCCTAAACCGTCCCCTTCCCCTAACCCTAACCCTAACCCGAACCCTATACCTAACCCTTCTCCGAAGCCTTCCCCTCACTAGTCCCCTAATCCTAACACGTACGCTAACACTAACCCGTGCCCTCACACGTACGCTCCCTTTAAACGGTTGTCGTACACTCACCGTGACCCTAACCCTAGCCCGAATTCTAAACGTAGCCCTACACCGAACTCTAACCCTAACACTTCCCCGAAGCCTTCCCCTCACCCGTCCCCTAATCCTAACGCATATGCTAACACTAACCTGTGCCCTCACATGTACGCTCCCCCTAAACCGTTGTCGTACCCTCACCTGGACCCTAAACCGTCCCCATCCCCTAACCCTAACCCTAGCCCGGACCCTAACCCTAACCCTTCCCCGAAGCCTTCCCCTCACCCGTCCACTAATCCTAACCCGTACGCTAACAATAAACCGTGTCCTCACACGTACGCTCCCCCTAAAGCGTTGTCGTACCCTCACCTGGACCCTAAACCGTCCCCGTCCCCTAACCATAACCCTAGCTCGAACCCTAAACCTAACACTTCCACGAAGCCTTCCCCTCTACCGTCCCCTAATCCTAACCCGTACGCTAACACTAACCCGTGCCCTCACACGTACGCTCCCCCTAAACCGTTGTCGTACCCTCACCTGGACCCTAAACCGTGCCCGTCCCCTAACCCAAATCCTAGCCCGAAACCTAACCCTAATACTTCCCCAAAGCCTTCCCCTCACCCGTCCCCATATCCTAACCCGTACGCTAACAGTAACCCGTGCCCTCACACGTACGCTCCCCCTAAACCGTTGTCGTACCGTCTGCTGGACCCTAAACCGTCCCCGTCCACTAAACCTAACCCTAGACAGAACCCTAAACTTAACCCTTCGCCGAAGCCTTCCCCTCACCCGTCCTCTAATCCTAACCCGTACTCTAACACTAATCCATGTCCTCACACGTACGCTCACCCTAAAGTGTTGTCGTACACTCACCTGGACCCTAAACCGTTCCCGTCCCCTAACACTAACCCTAGTCTGAACCCTAACCCTAACACTTCCCTGAAGCCTTCCCCTCACCCGTCCCCTAATCCTAACCCGTACACTAACAGTAACCCATGCCCTCACACATATGCTCCCCCTAAACCGTTGTCCTACCCTCACCTGGACCCTAAACCGTCCCCGTCCCCTAACCCTAACCCTAGCACGAACCCTAACCCTAACCCTTCCCTGAAGCCTTCCCCTCACCGGTCCCCTAATCCTAACCCGTACACTAACTCTAACCCGTGCCATCACACGTACGCTCCCCCTAAACCGTTGTCGTACCCTCACCTGGACCCTAAACTGTCCCCGTTCCCTAACACTAACTCTAGCCCTCTCCCTAACCCTAACACTTCCCCGAAGCCTTCCCCTCACCCGTCCCCTAATCCTAACCCATACGTTAACACAAACCCGTGTCCTCACACGTACGCTCCCCCTAAACCGTTGTCCTACCCTCACCTGGACCCTAAACTGTCCCCGTCCCCTAACCCTAACCCTAGCCCAAACCCTAACCCTAACCCTTCCCTTAAGCCGTCCCCTCACCCGTCCCCTAATCCTAACCCGTACGCGAACACTATCCCGTGCCCTCACACGTACGCTCCCCCTAAACTGTTGTCGTACCCTCACCTGGACCCTAAACCTTCCCCGTACCCTAACCCGAAACCTAGCCCGAACCCTAACCCTAAACCTTCCCCGAAGCCTACCCCTCACACGTCCCCTAATCCTAACCCGTACGCTAACACTAACCCGTGCCCTCACATGTACGCTAGCCCTAAACCGTTTTCGTACCCTAACCTCGACCCTAAACTGTCCCCGTCCCCAAACCCTAACCTTAGCCCGAACCCTAACCCTTCCCCGAAGCCTTCCCATCACCCATCCCCTAATCCTAACCCGTACGCTAACACTAATCTGTGCCCTCACACGTACGCTCCCCCTAATCGGTTGTTGTACCCTCACCTTGACCCTAAACCGTCCCCGTCCCCTAACCCTAACCTTAGCCCGAACCCTAACCCTAACCCTTCTTCGAAGGCTTCCCCTCACCCGTCCCCAATCCTAACCCGTACGCTAACACTACACCATGCCCTCACATGTACGCTCCCCCTAAACTGTTGTCGTACCCTCACCTGGACCTTAAACCTAGCCCGAATCCTAACCCTAACCCTACACCGAAGCCTAACTCTAACACTTCACCCAAGCCTTCTCCTCACCCGTCCCCTAATCCTATCCCATATGCTAACACTATTCTGTGCCCTCACACGTACGCTCCCCCTAAACCGTTGTCGTACCCTCACCTGGACCCTAAACCGTCCCCGTCCCCTAACCCTAGCCCTAGCCCGAACCCTAACCCTAACCCTTCCCCGAAGCCTTCTCCTCACCCGTCCCCTAATCCTAACCCATACGCTAACACTAACCCATGCCCTCACACGTACGCTCCCCCTGAACCGTTGTCGTACCCTCACCTGGACCCTAAACCGTCCCCGTCCCCTAACCCTAACCCTAGCCCGAACCCTAACCCTAACCGTTCCTCGAATCCTTCCCCTCACACATCTCCTAATCCTATCCCGTACGCTAACATTAACCCGTGCCCTCACACATACGCTCCCCCTAAAGTGTTGTTGTACCCACACCTGGACCCTAAACCATCCCCATTCCCACCCCTAACCCTAGCCCGAACCCTAACCCTAACCCTTCCGTGAAGCCTTCCCCTCACCCGTCCCCTCATCCTAACCCGTACGCTAACACTAATCCGTGCCCTCACACGTACGCTCCTCCTGAACCGCTGTCGTACCCTCACCTGGACCCTAAACCGTCCCCGTCCCCTAACCCTAACCCGAACCCTAATCCTAATACTTCCCCGAAGCCTTCCCCTCACACGTCCCATAATCCTAACCCGTACGCTAACACTAACCTGTGCCCTCACACGTACGCTCCCCCTAAAGCTTTCTCGTAACCTCACCTGGACCCAAAACCGTCCCCGTCCCCAAACCCTAACCTTAGCCCAAACCCTAACCCTAACTCTTCCCTGAAGCCTTCCCCTCACCCGTCCCCTAATCCTAACCTGTACGCTAACACTAACCTATGCCTTAAAACGTACGCTCCCCCTAAACCATTGTCGTACCCTCACTTGGACCCTAAACCGTCCCCGTCCCCTAACCTTAACACTAGTCCGAACCCTAAATCTTCCCCGAAGCCTTCCCCTCTCCCGTCCCCAAAACCTACACCGTACGCTAACACTAATCCGTGCCTTCACACGTACGCTCCCCCTAAACCGTTGTCGTACCCTCACCTGGACCCTAAATCGTCCCCATCCCCTAACCCTAGCCCGAACCCTAACCCTAACCCTTCCCGAAGCCTTCACCTCACCCGTCCCCTAATCCTAACCCGTACGCTAACAGTAACCCATGCCCTCACACGTACGCTCCCCCTAAACCGTTGTCCTATACTCACCTGGACCCTAAACCATCCCCGTCCGCTAACCCTAACCCTAGCCCGAACCCTAAACCTAACACTTCCCCGAAGCATTCCCCTCACCCGTCCTCTAATCCAAACCCGTACGCTAACACTAACACATGCCCTCACATGTATGCTCCCCCTAAACCGTTGTCGTACCCTCACCTGGACCCTAAACCGTCCCCGTCCCCTAACCCTAACCCTAGCCCGAACCTTAACCCTAACACTTCTCGAAGCCTTCCCCTCACCCGTCCTCAAATCCTAACCCGTTCGCTAACAGTAACCCATGCCCTCACACGTACGCTCCCCTTAAACCGTAGTCCTACCCTCACCTGGACCCTAAATCGTCCCCGTTCCCTAACCCTAGCCCGAACCCTATCCTAACATTTCCCGAAGCCTTCCCCTCACCCGTCCCCTAACCCTAACCCGTACGCTAACACTAACGCGTGCTCTCACACGTACGCTCCCCCTAAACCGCTGTCGTGCCCTCACCTGGACCCTAAACCTAGCCAGAATCCTAACCCTAACCCTGGCCCGAACCCTAACCCTAACACTTCCCCGAAGCCTTCTCCTCACCTGTCCCCTAATCCTAACCCGTACGCTAACACTAACCCGTGCCCTCTCACGTACGCTCCCCCTAAACCGATGTCGTACCCTCACCTAGACCCTAAAACATCCCCGGCCCCTATCCCTAACCCTAGCCCGAACCCTAACCGTAACCCTTCCACGAAGCCTTCCCCTCACCCGTCCCCTAATCCTACCCCGTATGCTAAAACTAATCCGTGCCCTCACACGTACGCTCCCCCTGAACCGCTCTCGTACCCTCACCTGGACCCTAAACCGTCCCCGTCCCCTAACCCTAAACCTAGCCCGAACCCTAACCCTAACCCTTCCCCGAAGCCTTCCCCTCACCCGTCCACTAATCCTACTCTGTACGCTAACACTAATCCGTGCCCTCACACTTACGCTCCCCCTGAACCGCTGTCGTACCCTCACCTGGACCCTAAACCGTCCCCGTCCCCTAACCCTAACCCTGGCCCGAACCCTAACCATAACACTTCCCCGAAGCCTTCCCTTCACACGTCCCCTAATCCTAACCCGTACACTAACACTAACCTGTGCCCTCACACGTACGCTCCCCCTAAACCATTGTCGTACCCTCACCTGGACCCTAAACCGTCCCCGTCCCCTAACCCTGACCTTAGCCCTAATCCCTAACCCTAACACTTCCCCGAAGCCTTCTCCTCACCCGTCCCCTAATCCTAACCCGTACGCTAACACTAACCCATGCCTTCAAACGTACGCTCCCCCTAAACCGTTGTCGTACCCTCACCTGGACCCTAAACCATCCCCGTCCCCTAACCTTAACCCTAGTCCGAACCCTAACCCTTCCCCGAAGCCTTCCCCTCACCCGTCCCCTAATCCTAACCCGTACGCTAACACTAATCCGTGCCTTCACACGTACGCTCCCCCTAAACCGTTGTACCATCACCTGGACCCTAAACCTAGCCCGAATCCTAACACTAACCCTACACCGAACCCTAACCCTAACACTTCTCAGAAGCCTTCCCCTCACCCGTTCCCTAATCCTAACCCGTACGCTAACACTAACCCGTGCCCTCACACGTACGCTCCCCCTAAACCATTGTCGTTCCCTCACCTGGACCCTAAACTGTCCCCATCCCCTAACCCTAACCCTAGCCCGAACCCTAACCCTAACCCTTCCGCGAAGCCTTCCCCTCAACCGTCCCCTAAACCTACCCCGTACGCTAACACTAATCCGTGCCCTCACACGTACGCTCCCCCTGAACCGCTGTCGTACCCTCACCTGGTCCCTAAACCGTCCCCTTCCCCTAACCCTAACCCTAACCCGAACCCTAATCCTAATACTTCCCCGAAGCCTTCCACTCACACGTCCCATAATCCTAACCCGTACGCTAACACTAACCTGTGCCCTCACACGTACGCTCCCTCTAAACCTTTGTCGTACCATCACCTGGACCATAAACCATCCCCGTC
>NW_026783363.1:0-60000 GCF_949774975.1 Lagenorhynchus albirostris
TGTCCCTGCCCCCACTGCTTTTTTCCTTCCTCACCTCTGCCCAGGGAGAAATTCCAGCAGCAGGTATGGGTGACACATCTTCTTCTTTAGCAGGTGGCAGCCTGGCAACTGCTGCAGCAAGTCCAGCAGAGCCCCACTCACACTGGGCCACCCACAAAGCCGTGGCCTCTCACTCCCTCCCACCAGCCCAGCCCCGAGACTGCTGACAGGGCAGAGAAAATGGCGTCAGGCACGGCTGCAGGGGCTCTTGCTGCCTGGAGTGGTATTTATAGTGATCTCAACCCAGGCACACCTGGGGAGGGCTGGCCGGCACGGTAAGGCTGCCCAGGTCAGCCAATCATCACCCCTCAGGGGCTCACAGTTGCAGAAAATGGAACTTGCTGAACCGGCCAGGTCCAAGGAACAGGTGTGGGCTCCTGAGAGTCAGGATAGACAAGGGGCTGCAGCTTTGGCTTGTTTTCTAATCATTTTATCTGGCCCATGAGTGGGAGACAACTTCAAGAAAACCCTCTCCTAATGAGAGGAACCCAGGAGTCAGGGAGAGGAGGGGTGGGTGGTGGTTGGAGACAGAGGCCTGATGCCCCGGGTGCAGTGGAAGTCTCTGGAAGACCAGGTGGAGGGAGGCCTCACGGAGTGATGCCCAGGGTCACAGACCTGTCGCAGCTGCTGTTTGTTAGTTCAAGTCCTGCTCTGAGGTGCTCTGTGTCAGCTCTGAGCGACAGGTGAGCTGGGGGTGCTCTGCAATGAGGGCTATGTGCACGGTTCCTGTGTGCCCAGCCCTGCCACAGTACCTGCAAGGGTAGCTCTGTATCCTGGGAGGGGCCTGACCACGAGAGCCCTGTGGGCTGGGGTGGGGGTGGGGTACCTGCCCAGGTGAGCTCCATATTCTGGGATTGGTCTGACCACGAGAGCCCCATGGGCTGCTGGGGACCTGGTAAAGGATGTCAGGACAGTCAGTGAAGCCACCGAGGATATACCTCCAGTTGCTCCTAATTCCTACACCCTGCTGGTCATTCTACCAACCACCAGGACATGGTATTCTGTATTAGTCTTCAATGATGCCTTCTTTTGTATTCCATTAGTCCCAGAGTCACAAGAAATTTTGGCTTGTGAGTGGCAGGACTCAACATACAACTAAAACAATACTTCCGGGCCGTCTGGCCCCAAGGGTGCAAAAATTCCCACACCATCTTTGGGGAAAGCTTAGCTAAAGACCTAAAAGTTCTACCTCTGGAAAGGGAAACCCTCCTTCAATATGCAGACGACATTCTGATCGCCAGCCCTACTAAGGAGGCCTCTGAACTACCAAGCCAATAAAGGATAGAAGTTGTCCAAGAAAAAGCTCAAATATCACAGACTGCCGTGACCTGCCTGGGCTTCATTCTCACAGAAGGTTGGAGAAGTCCATCCCAGGAAAGGGAAGAAACCATTTTCAGCCTTACCCCTTTCTAAAACTAGAAGACAGCTTAGGGGTTCCTGGGGAGGCCAGGGTTTGCTGCTTCTGGATCCCTAACTACAGTCTACTAGCTGGGCCTCTATATGAAACACTGAAAGGAAAAGATGATGATCCTTTTGAATAGAATCCAGAAGTGGCCTTTCAAGAATGGAAAGAGCAGTCAATTCAGACCCTTGCCCTGGAACTCCCTAATTTAGCTAAACCCTTTGACCTTTACATTCCCGGTGAAAGGTGAATCGCCATTGGAGAATTAGTGCAAAACCTGGGACCACTTGAAATGGAACAATGCAAGAATGCCATCCAGGTAGGATAAACTATGGTCACCAAGGGGCTTGGCCCACTGCCACATCTGGCCAAGATACTGGCGGTATCTAAAAACCTGGAAATCAGCAGCCCAAAAGGCCACCTCCCTCCTAAGGGAAAAGGACCCCACGTGGTGATCCTAACCACCAACCATGCCCTGAAGTTGCAGGGTTCGCTCCGTGGGCACACCGACCTCGAGTGAGGAGGCCCTCCAACTCCAACATCCAGAGAGATAACCGGGGGCAACAGGGCACCATGACGACTCGTGTGAACATCACTTGACCTGGAGTTTCTCTCATAAAACAACAAGAGTGTGTCCCAAAAGAGTAGACTACTGCTTGCAGGACTTACTGCACCCAGAGGGGAGCTAATAATCTTGGCGGGGGAACCGTATATCACACTGTCACCATAGAAAAGCCTACAGACACCGTGATGATGGTGGCCAGTAAGACCGGCTGGACTCTTGTTTACTTCAAAAGGCTGTTGACTCAGTGGCCATCATGGTCCTTGATCACCACTGACCCTGGACTGTCTGGGAGTTGAGCGGGCAGGGCTCTGACACCTGGTGCTGTTTGTACGTTAATTCAGGGGCCTAATTGAAGAAAGCGCAGACTACTGGTCAGAGCATCTAGGCTGGCAGAAACGGTCGGCCTAAGGTGGCCGAACAAATGTGGGGCGGGGTGAAACCGGCCCCCACAGCGTCTCTGCACATCTCTTTCCTGGACCCTTAAAGGTCATTAGAATCTATAACACTTCCAATGCTGGTGCTCAGGTGGACGAGCAGGGAGGCAGGGGGCCTGGGGACAATCAACGTCACCTGGAGGCTGCTGAGGAGAAGCTCTGACCCTCGCCCCAGGGTATGAGGGCTCCCAACTCAGCACTCAGCAGTTACAGAAGAAGGGTCTGCACCCTCAGCACTCCAAGAATGAGGAACGGGACAAAAGGCAGAGGGGGGGGTTTGTCCCCAGCAAAGCCCATTAAAAATCCCTGGGAGATAAAAATAGAATCTGGGCAATAAAGTCAAGTCTAACCTTTTTTATCCTTTGTGCTTTGTCTAATTTCACGTGCTCCTAGGGTCCCGCATGCAGAGGTTCCACACCCGGCACTTCAGACCAGATTTCCTAGTGCAGAATGGCTGGGTCGACACCTCAGCTCCTGGGGCCCAGTGCAGACTCCGCGATATAGAGCCTGAGCTACAGCCAACCCGGCCCTCGAGAGCTCCGCCCCCTCCCTCCCACTGACTCTGACAGGATCTCTACACAGCAGCCCAGCCCACAGCCCACGGGGTAGTACATGCTCTCACCTCTCCATTCTCTGATCAAAATATAAAGTTTCCTTTGCTTGTGAACCAAACTCAGTCTCGATCTGTTGGCCCCAATGACACTGGGCAGGGGGACACTTGTTGGGGTCCACTCTGGAGGATCAGTAACAGAAATTGAGACTATTGTAACCTCAATGAACAGATGTGTGAGCCAAAGTGTAGTTAACATAGAACAGTGTATAAGGCTCGGGTAAAATAAGATGTTTCTAACACTTCCATTGGATATTTCCATCACTTTATTATAAGCAAGTTCAGTGAAAAGGTTTGTCTTATTTGTCAGCTCAATATTAGAGAAATGAAGTGATTTCTTTCCAAGGATGTACATCTAATAATCTTGGTTAAACCTTCAATCTTGTTTTAAATGCTTTTCCATTGAAATGCTTTTTTTAATGCTTTTTTTTAATGCTTTTCCATTGAAATGCTTTTTTTTTTAAATTTAATTAAATTTTTTTAAATGCTTTTCCATTTCAGCTCCCCCATTTCTGAGAAGTATAAAATCTTATAATTTATTATTACCAAAGGGGAAAGGTGGGAGGAGGGATAAATTAACAGTTTGGGATTAACACATACACACTGCTATGTATAAAATAGATCATCAACAAGGAACTACTGTATAGCACAGGGAACTACACTCAACATTTTGCAATAACCTATAAGGGGAAATAATCTGAAAAAGAATAGATATTTTTATTGACATCATCTATCAATGACAGTTAAAGTGTAACCTAAGGGAAGCTGGTGGTGAGTGCTTCTGACCCTGAAGACTTCAATCATCTAAAGTTTGGACTCTGCCTACTTCCCAAGGCCCTTAATGAACATATGTGTAGCCGTAGCTTAAAAAATTCCCCAGTTTGGGTTTCGGGGAGACACTGATTTTGAAAAAGCCCTGGTGTTCTCCTTACATGAATGGGACTCTTCCTACTGCTAAAACATGTCTGTCACACCCAGAGGATGGTATACCGTCTGATCGGGAAGAGTTTGGAAAAGGCATCTCATCTCCTCATCTCCTGGTGCTCGGGTTCACCCCTCCAGCGTCTTTACTAACAGTCTCCCCACTTGGAGATGTCAGCACTGTCAACATCCTGTTGCGTACAGTTTGGAATTTGTCCAGAGGATGAAGCGGAAGGATGAGGAACAATGAGAGACAAGTCCTACGTGTTCAGACAGGCACATGTCACTCTAATTTCCAATCAGGAAGACGAATTGACCAAAGGCTAGGGTTGCCCATGGAAACAGTATAGGGCTTGAGGAAATCCCGCTGCTTTGTGGCCAGTTCCCATAAACACAAGTTGAACAATAGAACTCAGGGGCAGTAAAATTCACAAAACTGCAGAGTTGAAAATATCCATCACTGAAAAATGTCTTGAGGAAAGTCAGAGAAAAGGACTTGTAAGCAAGGGAGAATGGCAGGAAAGGGATTTGAGGAGGTAGAAAGGACTCGCCATTAAGCACAAGAAAAGGAGCTGAACATTGCCAACATTGCAGTTGGCCAAAAAGGGTGTATGCGTTTTTTTGTGTATATATTCAAGAAAAGAGCGTACACCTTTTTAGCCACCCAAACAGGTGGGCACTGGAAGTCAATACTACAAAAGACATCACTTTGCATCAGTCAGAAGAGCCATCCTCATAAAGCGTAAACAACAGAAATGCAGGACAGGGCAAGGAGAAGAGGGAGCCCTGTGAGACTTATAGTGGAAATGTATATTGCCAACGGCCATTCTGGAGAAGTGTATTGTGTTTACTAAAGCATCTAAACAATGAGCTACAGAGCATAGGGCACTTGCACTCATGGGCGTATATCTTGGGAAAAACAAAACTCGAGAGGACACAGGCACCCCAATGTTTACCCCCTCTCTGTTTAAAAGATCCTCGACTAGGATATAACTTAAATGTCTCTGGAGGGAAAAAATGGATAGAGATGTGGTACTTAGGTAGAGTGGAATATTATTCAGCCTGGAAATCAATGAAATATGGCCAGCTGTAACAACTCCGGAGGAGTTACGTATGATCATTCTAAGTGACAGAATTCAAAAAGAAAAAGACACATATCATAAGATATCACTTAAAGGTGGAATCCAAAATGGCTACACATGAAATAAATTACAAAACAAAAACATAGTCAAATATGTAGAAAACACGCATAAGGCTGCTAAACGGGAAAGGTGGGGAGGGGTGAGGCATCATCCAGGAGGTTGAAATTAGCAAAGATACCATTCCAAATACCAAACTGATAATCAACAAGGCCTACACGGTAGCTAAAAGAACTGCACTCAGCACACTCAAGTCACCGGAAAAGAATATATACGACTGGTAAGAATCTGAAAAAGAATTTATTGATGTCTCTCTGTACGTGAATCAAGTGGATGTACAGCAGCAAGAAACAGAGCTTTGAAAATCAGCTGTAACCAATATAGTAATAAATTGAAAAAAATAAACGACAGAGAGACAGAGAAAACCTCTTACAACTTTTCCTCAGGGACGGTGATGCAACATGGATTGAACACATCTAGACCCACAGCAGGATGAGACATAAGGCTGGAAACTGTTTGCGCTAAGAGAAATGTGAGGTTGGGTGAGGAAATGCACACCCTTTAAAGTAATACTACCTGGTACCCATTCAATGGGTCCCAAATCTGCAGGTTCAAGGGATCTTCCTACAGCTAAAACATGCATGGAAAACCCAGAGGACTGTACACCATGTGATGCACCTCATTTATCCTCTCCTGGTGCTCCTGTTCACCATTCCAGCCACGTTACTTAGAAGCTCCCCACTTGGAGAATCAGCACATTTAAACTTCTGTTTCACACATTTTGCAAATTGTGAGGAGGATGAACGGGAAGAGGGGGAACCAATGAGAGAAGAGTTGTAGGGGTTTGGACGGGCACATATCACTCTAATTTCCCATTAAGAATAAGAATTAAAAAAAGGCTCAGCCTGCCTCGCCGGAGCCAAAATAGGGCCTGAAGCAATCCTGCGGGTTTGAGGCCAGCTCACAAAAGAGCAACTTAAAACATGGAGCTCAGGGTCACTGCAATTCACAAACCTGCAGAGTTATAAATGAAAACTAACGTCCAAAAATATGTTGAGGTAAGGCAAAGAAGAGGATCTGAATGCAAGACAGAATTGCAAGAAACAGATTTCAGGAGATAGATTGGACTCGTCTTTAACGCACATGAAAAGCGGCAGAATTTCGACAATGATGCAGTTGGCCCAAAAGGGCGTATGCGATTTTTCCTGATTATATCCAGGAAAAAACGCATACGCACTTTATGGGCAACGAAGCAAGCAAGCAATGCAAATGTGCACAACAAAGAAGTCTCATTTCCCACCGGTCAAAAGGGCCATCCTAAAAAATTGTAAAAACCAGAAATGCAGGACAGGCCATGGAGAACAGGGAGCCTTTATACGCTGATGGGCAGTGTGTGAACTGCCGAGAGCCACTCTGGAGAAGTGTATGGTGGTTCCTAAATCATCTAAAAACAGAGCTACAGAGCATAGGACACTTCCAATCATGGGAGTATATCTAGGGAAGTCTAAAAATCAACAAGACACAAGCACACCACAGTTTAGGGCTACTCTGTTTACAAGAACCTCAACTTCAGTACACCTTAAATATCCCAGGAAAGAGAACAATGGATAAAGAAGATGTGGTACTTATGTACAATGGAATATCTCTTCACCATGAAATCAATGTAATAAGGCTAGTAGAAGGATAAAGAGTGGATTTAGGTCCGATAATACTACTTGAAATAAGTCAAACAGAAAAAGAAACATATCATAAGATATCACTTATAGAGGGAGGGTAAATATGGCTGCACAAGAAATGAATTACAGAACAGAACAGTGTCTCACATTTAGAAAACACACTTATGTCAGCTTAAGGGGAAAGGAGAGGTGGGGTGATGCATAAAACCAGAGTTTGAAATGAGCACAGATACCGTTCAAGAAACCAAATAGGTATTAGACAAGATCTACACCTTGCTCAATGAACTGGCCTCAACACACCCTTTACACCGCAGAGAAATATATCTGAGTAATAAGAATCTTAAAACCCATGTATTGATCTATCTCCATAAGGGAATCAAGTGTGTGCAGAGCGGCACAAACACAGCAGTGAAAATGAGCTAAACCCCATTATAGAAATAAATGTTAAAAACAAAACGCAGAAACAATGAAAGAGAGAAAAATTCTTACAAAATTCGCTCAGGGGCTGTGATGCAACCTGGATTGACCACATATAAACCCACAGCTGGATAAGACATAAGGCTGGACACTTGGGGCTGAGAGGATTGGTGAGCTTCGGTGAGCAACTGCCGAAAGTTTAATGCAATACTTCATGCTACTCATTCCAAGGGTCCCAACACTCCAGGTTGAAGGGAATCTTCCTACAGCTAAACCATGCTTGGGAAACCCAGCGACTGATCGGGAAAGGTTTCTAAAACGCACCACATTTTTCCTCTCCTGGGGCTCCGGATCGACATTCCAGCCGCTTTACTAACAACATCCCCACATGGAGAGTCAATGCCTTTAAGTTCTGGTATCGCACAGTCTTCAGTTAGTGCGGAGGATGAATGGGAATAGGGGGAACCAGTGAGAAACTAGCTGTAGCGGTTTCAATGTGCACATGTCACTCTAATTTCACATCAGTAAGAAGAATGAACCAAAGGCACAGCAAGGTGCCCCAGAAGAAGAATAGGGCTTCAAGGAATCCTGTGGTTATGGGGCAAGATCACAAAACTAAGAGCTGAAAAATGGAGCTAAGGGCCACTGCAATTCAAAAACCTGACTTGCCCAAAAAGGGCGTATGCGTTTTTTCCTGAATATATTCAGGAAAAAACGCATACGCCCTTTTTGGCCAACCAAGCAAGCTTGCAAAGGAAATCTGCACTACAATGAAGTCTCAATTCCCCCTGGTCAAAAGGGCCATCTGAAAAAAGTGTAAAATCCATAAAGGCATGACAGGCCATGGAGAACTGGGAGCCATCTTATGCTGATGGGCAGGATGTAAATTGCCAACAGCCACACGGGAGAAGTGTATGGTGTTTCTTGAAACATCTAAAAAACAAAGCAACAGAGCCTAGGGCACTTCCACTTATGGTACTATAGTTTAGGGCAATTAAAATCAAAAAGACACAGCCACCCCAAAGATTGGGATGGCTCTGTTTACAAGAACCTCATATACGGTACAAGTTCAATATCGCAGAAAGTGAAAAATGGATAAAGAAGTTGTGGTACTACGTACAATGTAATATCACTCAGCAATGAAATCTATGTCATCAGGCCCGTAGCAGCATAATGAGTGGACTAAGTACGATGAATCTAACTGAAATAAGTCACACAGAAAAAGAAACATCATAAGGTATCACTAATACATGGAATGTAAACTTGGCTACACAGGAACTGAATTCCAAAATAGAACAGGGTCTCAAATTTAGAAAACCAACTTATGCTTGCTTAAGGGGAAAGGTGAGTTGGGGTGCTGCATAAAACCAGAGATTGAAATGAGCACAGATAAAGTTCCTTAAGCCAAATATGGAATAGACAACAGCTACTCCTTGCTCAACGAAACGGACTCATCACCCCATATTAAACGCCTAAGAAAGTACCTGACTAGTAAGTAGCTTAAAACCTATGGATTGCTATGTCTCCGAAAGAGAATCAAGCGTGTGTACAGGGGCATAAACACAGCAGTGATAGGATTGGAGAGGTTCGGTGAGCAAATGAAGACCCTTTGAAGTCATATTGCATGGTACCCATTCCACGGGTCTCAACTCTCCAGGTTTAAGGGATTCTTCCTTCAGCTAAAACATGCATGTGGAACCCAGAGTATGATCAACCGTGTGATCGGGAGACGTGTTCAAATATGTCTCAGTTTTCATCCTCTGGTACTCGGGTGCAACATTCCAGACGCTTTACTAACACTCTCCCCACTTGGAGGTTCACTGCCTTTAACCTCCTGTTTGGCCCAGTTTGCAATTTCTGCAGAAGATGAACAGGAATAAGGAGGACCAATGAGAGACTAGCTGGAGGTGTCTGGACGGGCCAATTTAACTCTCATTTCCCACCAGGAAGAGGAATTAACCAAAGGCTCAGCGTGCCGTGCCGTAACCAGATTAGGGCCTGAAGCCATCCTGCAGTGTTGCGACCAGCTCACGAGAAAGCGAGTTGAAGAAAGGAGCTCAGGGCCACAGAAATTCACAAACCTGCAGAGTTATAAATGACAGCTATCGTCCAAAAATATACTGAAGTAAGGCTGCCAAGAGGACTTGAAAGCGGGGCAGAATTGCAGGAAACCGATTTCAGGAGGTAGACTGGAATTGCATTTAAAGCATAGGAAAAGAGGCAGAACGTCCACAATGATGCACTTGGCCAAAAAGGGCGTATGCGTTTTTTCCTGAATATATTCAGGAAAAAACGCATACGCACTTTTTGGCCAACCAAGCAAGCTTGCAAAGGAAATCTGCACTATAATGAAGTCTCACTTCCCCCCGGTCAAAAGGGCCATCTGAAAAAAGTGTAAAATGCAGAAAGGCAGGACAGGCCATGGAGAACTGGGAGCCTTGTTATGCTGATGGGCGGGATGTAAATTGCCAACAGCCACTCGGGAGAAGTGTATGGTGTTTCCTGAAACATCTAAAAAACAAAGCAACAGAGCCTAGGGCACTTCCACTTATGGTCCTATAGCTTAGGGCAATTAAAATCAAAAAGACACAGCCACCCCAAAGTTTGGGATGGCTCTGTTTACAAGAACCTCATATACGGTACAAGTTCAATATCGCAGAAAGTGAAAAATGGATAAAGAAGTTGTGGTACTTACGTACAATGCAATATCACTCAGCAATGAAATCTATGTCATCAGGCCCGTAGCAGCATAATGAGAGGACTAAGTACGATGAATCTAACTGAAATAAGTCACACAGAAAAAGAAACATCATAAGATATCACTAATACACAGAATGTAAACTTGGCTACACAGGAACTGAATTCCAAAACAGAACAGGGTCTCAAATTTAGAAAACCAACTTATGCTTGCTTAAGGGGAAAGGTGAGTTGGGGTGCTGCATAAAACCAGAGATTGAAATGAGCACAGATAAAGTTCCTTAAGCCAAACATGGAATAGACAAGAGCTACTCCTTGCTCAACGAAATGGACTCAACACCCCATATTCAACGCCTAGGAATATACCTGACTAGTAAGAATCATAAAACCTATGGATTTATATATCTCTGTAAGGGAATCAAGAGTGTGTACAGCGGCATTAAAGCGGTGAAAATCAGGTAAATCCCATAATAAAAATAAATTTCTTAAACAAAACACAATGACAGTGAAATAGAGAGAAATACTTAAGTAATTCATTCAAGGCTTCTGATGCAACCTGCATTTACCACATCTACACCCAGAGCTGGGTGACACATAAGGCTGGACACTTGGGGCTATAAGATTGGTGAGGTTCGGTGAGCAAATGAAGACCTTTGAAGTCATATTGCATGGTACCCATTCCATGGGTCTCAACTCTCCAGGTTTAAGGGATACTTCCTTCAGCTAAAACATGCATGTGGAACCCAGAGTATGATCCACCATGTGATCGAGAAACATGTTCAAATGTGTCTCACTTTTCATTCCCTGGTACTCGGGTGCAACATGCCAGACGCTTTACTAACACTCTCCTGACTTGGAGAGTCAGTGCCTTTAACCTCCTGTTAGGCCCAGTTTGCAATTTCTGCGGAAGATGAACAGGAATAGGGAGAACCAATGAGAGACTAGCTGGAGGTGTCTGGACGGGCAAATTTAACTCTCATTTCCCACCAGGAAGAGGAATTAACCAAAGGCTCAGCGTGCCGTGCCGGAACCAGATTAGGGCCTGAAGCCATCCTGCGGTGTTGCGGCCAGCTCACGAGAAAGCGAGTTGAAGAAAGGAGCTCAGGGGCACAGAAATTCACAAACCTGCAGAGTTATAAATGACAGCTATCGTCCAAAAATATACTGAAGTAAGGCTGCCAAGAGGACTTGAAGCGGGGCAGAATTGCAGGAAACCGATTTCAGGAGGTAGACTGGAATTGCATTTAAAGCATAGGAAAAGAGGCAGAACGTCCACAATGATGCATTTGGCCAAAAAGGGCGTATGCGTTTTTTCCTGAATATATTCAGGAAAAAACGCATACGCCCTTTTTGGCCAACCAAGCAAGCTTGCAAGGAAATCTGCACTACAATGAAGTCTCACTTCCCCCCGGTCAAAAGGGCCATCTGAAAAAAGTGTAAAATGCAGAAAGGCAGGACAGGCCATGGAGAACTGGGAGCCTTGTTATGCTGATGGGCGGGATGTAAATTGCCAACAGCCACTCGGGAGAAGTGTATGGTGTTTCCTGAAACATCTAAAAATCAAAGCAACAGAGCCTAGGGCACTTCCACTTATGGTCCTATAGCTTAGAGAAATTAAAAGCAAAAAGACACAGCCACCCCAAAGGTTGGGACGGCTCTGTTTACAAGAACCTGGTTTACGGTACAAGTTCAATATCGCATAAAGTGAAAAATGGATAAAGAAGTTGTGGTACTTACGTACAATGCAGTATCACTAAGCAATGAAATCTATGTCATCAGGCCCGTAGCAGCATAATGAGTGGATTCAGGTATGATGATTCTAACTGAAATAAGTCACACAGGAAAAGAAACATCATAAGATATCACTAATACACGGAATGTAAACTTGGCTACATAGGAACTGAATTACAAAACAGAACAGGGTCTCAAATTTAGAAACCCAACTTATGCTTGCTTAAGGGGAAAGGTGAGTTTGGGTGCTGCATAAAACCAGAGATTGAAATGAGCACAGATAAAGTTCCTTAAGCCACATATGGAATAGACAAGAGCTACTCCTTGCTCAACGAAATGGACTCAACACCCCATATTAAATGCCTAAGAGTGTACCTGACTAGGAAGTATCTTAAAACCTATGGATTGCTATGTCTCCGAAAGAGAATCAAGCGTGTGTACAGGGGCATAAAGGTAGCAGTGATAGGACTGGAGAGGTTCGGTGAGCAAATGAAGACCCTTTGAAGTCATATTGCATGGTACCCATTCCACGGGTCTCAACTCTCCAGGTTTAAGGGATTCTTCCTTCAGCTAAAACATGCATGTGGAACCCAGAGTATGATCAACCGTGTGATCGGGAGACGTGTTCCAATATGTGTCAGTTTTCGTCCCCTTGTACTCGGGTGCAACATTCCAGACGCTTTACTAACACTCTCCCGACTTGGAGAGTCAGTGCCTTTAACCTCCTGTTTGGCCCAGTTTGCAATTTCTGCGGAAGATGAACAGGAATAGGGAGAACCAATGAGAGACTAGCTGGAGGTGTCTGGACGGGCAAATTTAACTCTCATTTCCCACCAGGAAGAGGAATTAACCAAAGGCTCAGCGTGCCGTGCCAGAACCAGATAAGGTCCTGAAGCCATCCTGCGGTGTTGCGGCCAGCTCACGAGAAAGCGAGTTGAAGAAAGGAGCTCAGGGGCACTGTAATTCACAAACCTGCAGAGTTATAAATGACAGCTATCGTCCAAAAATATACTGAATTAAGGCTGCCAAGAGGACTTGAAAGCATTGCAGAATTACAGGAAACCGATTTCAGGAGGTAGACTGGAATTGCATTAAAAGCATAGGAAAAGAGGCAGAACATCCACAATGATGCACTTGGCCAAAATATATTCAGGAAAAAACGCATACGCCCTTTTTGGCCAACCAAGCAAGCTTGCAAAGGAAATCTGCACTACAATGAAGTCTCACTTCCCCCCGGTCAAAAGGGCCATCTGAAAAAAGTGTAAAATCCAGAAAGGCAGGACAGGCCATGGAGAACTGGGAGCCTTGTTATGCTGATGGGCGGGATGTAAATTGCCAACAGCCACTCGGGAGAAGTGTATGGTGTTTCCTGAAACATCTAAAAAACAAAGCAACAGAGCCTAGGGCACTTCCACTTATGGTCCTATAGCTTAGTTAATTTAAAATCAAAAAGACACAGCCACCCCAAAAGTTGGGACGGTTCTTTTTACTGGAATCTCTTCTACGGCACAAGTTAAATATCCCAGAGAGCAAATAATGGATAAAGAAGTTGCGGTACTTATGTACAACAGAATACCACTCAGCAATGAAATCTATGTCACCAGGCCTGTACCAGCATAATGAGTGGATTGAGGCATGATGATTCTAAGTGAAATAAGTCACACAGAAAAAGAAACATCATAAGGTATCACTAATACACGGAATGTGAACTTTGCTACACAGGAACTGAATTACAAAACAGAACAGGGTCTCAAGTTTAGAAAACTAACTTATGCTTGCTTAAGGGGAAAGGTGAGTTGGGGTGCTGCATTAAACCAGAGTTTGAAATTAGCACAGATACCCTTCCATAAGCCAAATATGGAATAGACAAGACCTACCCCTTGCTCAACGAAATGGATTCAACAATGAGGTATCACCTCACACCTGGTAGAATAGGCATCATAGAAAATCTACAAGCAAAAAATGCTGGAAAGGGTGTGGAGAAAAGGAACCCTCTTCCACTATTGTTGGGAATATAAATTGATACAGTCACTATGGAGAACAATATGGAATTTCTTAAGAAACTAACAATAGAATTACCATATGATACAGCAATCCCAGTACTGGACATATACCCAGACAAAACCATAAATCAAAAAGAGACATTCACCGCAATGTTCATTGCATCACTATTTACAATATCGAGGTAATGGAAGCAACCTAAATGCCCACAGACAGACGAATGCATAAAGCCGTGGTACATATATAAAATGGAATATTACTAAGCCATGAAAAGGAATGAAATTGGGTCATTTGTAGAGACGTCGATGCATCTAGAGACTGTCATACAGAGTGAAGTAAGTCAGAAAGAGAAAAACAAATCTTGCATATTCATGCATATATGTGGAACCTAGAAAACCTGTACAGATTAACCATTTTGCAAGGCATAAATAGAGCAACAGATGTAGACAACAAACGTATGGACAACAAGGGGGGAAAGCTGTTGGGGGGGGTGGTGGGAGGAGTTGAGAGACTGGGATTGGCATGTATACATTTATATGTATAAAATAGATAACCAATAAGAACCTGCTGTATAAAAATATAAAATAAAATTCAAAATTAAAAAGAAATAAAATTTTAAAAATAGAAAAAACAATTATTCCCTTCACATACATGTATTTATATGAATAAATTATTTCCATGCTTATATCTGTAAATACAAAAAAGAGGAATAAAATCTACCTTGAACCCAAAACGAAAAAGAGAAAAAAAACACAGAACCCACCAGTTCCACAGAGGAAAACCGTATCAGGGCACTTGCTCCAGTTGTAAACAATTCTGAAGTTGGTCAGTGGTGGGGAATCGTCTCCCATTCAGCCAGCAGCCCCCACGCAACAAGCGTCCTCATTGCAAAGCTGGGGCACCGTGCCGAGGCATCTGTGAGTAAACGTGAGCTGAGCCCCAGGCCAGTTGCTGCTGAACTATTCCCACCCATCCCAGGTAAAACACCTGAATATATACAAGGACTTGAAAGCCTAGAGGGAGGGCCATAGAGCCACACGAGTGACAGCATGCCGGCCGACTTGGTGCCTGCAGGCCAGCCAGGATGGTCCTGGCCCTGGGTGCTCTTCTGGAAGATTTCCATTTCCCTGCCTGAGATACCCGTCCTGTCCCTGCCCCCACTGCTTTTTTCCTTCCTCACCTCTGCCCAGGGAGAAATTCCAGCAGCAGGTATGGGTGACACATCTTCTTCTTTAGCAGGTGGCAGCCTGGCAACTGCTGCAGAAAGTCCAGCAGAGCCCCACTCACACTGGGCCACCCACAAAGCCGTGGCCTCTCACTCCCTCCCACCAGCCCAGCCCCGAGACTGCTGACAGGGCAGAGAAAATGGCGTCAGGCACGGCTGCAGGGGCTCTTGCTGCCTGGAGTGGTATTTATAGTGATCTCAACCCAGGCACACCTGGGGAGGGCTGGCCGGCACGGTAAGGCTGCCCAGGTCAGCCAATCATCACCCCTCAGGGGCTCACAGTTGCAGAAAATGGAACTTGCTGAACCGGCCAGGTCCAAGGAACAGGTGTGGGCTCCTGAGAGTCAGGATAGACAAGGGGCTGCAGCTTTGGCTTGTTTTCTAATCATTTTATCTGGCCCATGAGTGGGAGACAACTTCAAGAAAACCCTCTCCTAATGAGAGGAACCCAGGAGTCAGGGAGAGGAGGGGTGGGTGGTGGTTGGAGACAGAGGCCTGATGCCCCGGGTGCAGTGGAAGTCTCTGGAAGACCAGGTGGAGGGAGGCCTCACAGAGTGATGCCCAGGGTCACAGACCTGTCGCAGCTGCTGTTTGTTAGTTCAAGTCCTGCTCTGAGGTGCTCTGTGTCAGCTCTGAGCGACAGGTGAGCTGGGGGTGCTCTGCAATGAGGGCTATGTGCACGGTTCCTGTGTGCCCAGCCCTGCCACAGTACCTGCAAGGGTAGCTCTGTATCCTGGGAGGGGCCTGACCACGAGAGCCCTGTGGGCTGGGGTGGGGGTGGGGTACGTGCCCAGGTGAGCTCCATATTCTGGGATTGGTCTGACCACGAGAGCCCCATGGGCTGCTGGGGACCTGGTAAAGGATGTCAGGACAGTCAGTGAAGCCACCGAGGATATACCTCCAGTTGCTCCTAATTCCTACACCCTGCTGGTCATTCTACCAACCACCAGGACATGGTATTCTGTATTAGTCTTCAATGATGCCTTCTTTTGTATTCCATTAGTCCCAGAGTCACAAGAAATTTTGGCTTGTGAGTGGCAGGACTCAACATACAACTAAAACAATACTTCCGGGCCGTCTGGCCCCAAGGGTGCAAAAATTCCCACACCATCTTTGGGGAAAGCTTAGCTAAAGACCTAAAAGTTCTACCTCTGGAAAAGGAAACCCTCCTTCAATATGCAGACGACATTCTGATCGCCAGCCCTACTAAGGAGGCCTCTGAACTACCAAGCCAATAAAGGATAGAAGTTGTCCAAGAAAAAGCTCAAATATCACAGACTGCCGTGACCTGCCTGGGCTTCATTCTCACAGAAGGTTGGAGAAGTCCATCCCAGGAAAGGGAAGAAACCATTTTCAGCCTTACCCCTTTCTAAAACTAGAAGACAGCTTAGGGGTTCCTGGGGAGGCCAGGGTTTGCTGCTTCTGGATCCCTAACTACAGTCTACTAGCTGGGCCTCTATATGAAACACTGAAAGGAAAAGATGATGATCCTTTTGAATAGAATCCAGAAGTGGCCTTTCAAGAATGGAAAGAGCAGTCAATTCAGACCCTTGCCCTGGAACTCCCTAATTTAGCTAAACCCTTTGACCTTTACATTCCCGGTGAAAGGTGAATCGCCATTGGAGAATTAGTGCAAAACCTGGGACCACTTGAAATGGAACAATGCAAGAATGCCATCCAGGTAGGATAAACTATGGTCACCAAGGGGCTTGGCCCACTGCCACATCTGGCCAAGATACTGGCGGTATCTAAAAACCTGGAAATCAGCAGCCCAAAAGGCCACCTCCCTCCTAAGGGAAAAGGACCCCACGTGGTGATCCTAACCACCAACCATGCCCTGAAGTTGCAGGGTTCGCTCCGTGGGCACACCGACCTCGAGTGAGGAGGCCCTCCAACTCCAACATCCAGAGAGATAACCGGGGGCAACAGGGCACCATGACGACTCGTGTGAACATCACTTGACCTGGAGTTTCTCTCATAAAACAACAAGAGTGTGTCCCAAAAGAGTAGACTACTGCTTGCAGGACTTACTGCACCCAGAGGGGAGCTAATAATCTTGGCGGGGGAACCGTATATCACACTGTCACCACAGAAAAGCCTACAGACACCGTGATGATGGTGGCCAGTAAGACCGGCTGGACTCTTGTTTACTTCAAAAGGCTGTTGACTCAGTGGCCATCATGGTCCTTGATCACCACTGACCCTGGACTGTCTGGGAGTTTAGCAGGCAGGGCTCTGACACCTGGTGCTGTTTGTACGTTAATTCAGGGGCCTAATTGAAGAAAGCGCAGACTACTGGTCAGAGCATCTAGGCTGGCAGAAACGGTCGGCCTAAGGTGGCCGAACAAATGTGGGGCGGGGTGAAACCGGCCCCCACAGCGTCTCTGCACATCTCTTTCCTGGACCCTTAAAGGTCATTAGAATCTATAACACTTCCAATGCTGGTGCTCAGGTGGACGAGCAGGGAGGCAGGGGGCCTGGGGACAATCAACGTCACCTGGAGGCTGCTGAGGAGAAGCTCTGACCCTCGCCCCAGGGTATGAGGGCTCCCAACTCAGCACTCAGCAGTTACAGAAGAAGGGTCTGCACCCTCAGCACTCCAAGAATGAGGAACGGGACAAAAGGCAGAGGGGGGGGTTTGTCCCCAGCAAAGCCCATTAAAAATCCCTGGGAGATAAAAATAGAATCTGGGCAATAAAGTCAAGTCTAACCTTTTTTATCCTTTGTGCTTTGTCTAATTTCACGTGCTCCTAGGGTCCCGCATGCAGAGGTTCCACACCCGGCACTTCAGACCAGATTTCCTAGTGCAGAATGGCTGGGTCGACACCTCAGCTCCTGGGGCCCAGTGCAGACTCCGCGATATAGAGCCTGAGCTACAGCCAACCCGGCCCTCGAGAGCTCCGCCCCCTCCCTCCCACTGACTCTGACAGGATCTCTACACAGCAGCCCAGCCCACAGCCCACGGGGTAGTACATGCTCTCACCTCTCCATTCTCTGATCAAAATATAAAGTTTCCTTTGCTTGTGAACCAAACTCAGTCTCGATCTGTTGGCCCCAATGACACTGGGCAGGGGGACACTTGTTGGGGTCCACTCTGGAGGATCAGTAACAGAAATTGAGACTATTGTAACCTCAATGAACAGATGTGTGAGCCAAAGTGTAGTTAACATAGAACAGTGTATAAGGCTCGGGTAAAATAAGATGTTTCTAACACTTCCATTGGATATTTCCATCACTTTATTATAAGCAAGTTCAGTGAAAAGGTTTGTCTTATTTGTCAGCTCAATATTAGAGAAATGAAGTGATTTCTTTCCAAGGATGTACATCTAATAATCTTGGTTAAACCTTCAATCTTGTTTTAAATGCTTTTCCATTGAAATGCTTTTTTTTAATGCTTTTTTTTAATGCTTTTCCATTGAAATGCTTTTTTTTTTAAATTTAATTAAATTTTTTTAAATGCTTTTCCATTTCAGCTCCCCCATTTCTGAGAAGTATAAAATCTTATAATTTATTATTACCAAAGGGGAAAGGTGGGAGGAGGGATAAATTAACAGTTTGGGATTAACACATACACACTGCTATGTATAAAATAGATCATCAACAAGGAACTACTGTATAGCACAGGGAACTACACTCAACATTTTGCAATAACCTATAAGGGGAAATAATCTGAAAAAGAATAGATATTTTTATTGACATCATCTATCAATGACAGTTAAAGTGTAACCTAAGGGAAGCTGGTGGTGAGTGCTTCTGACCCTGAAGACTTCAATCATCTAAAGTTTGGACTCTGCCTACTTCCCAAGGCCCTTAATGAACATATGTGTAGCCGTAGCTTAAAAAATTCCCCAGTTTGGGTTTCGGGGAGACACTGATTTTGAAAAAGCCCTGGTGTTCTCCTTACATGAATGGGACTCTTCCTACTGCTAAAACATGTCTGTCACACCCAGAGGATGGTATACCGTCTGATCGGGAAGAGTTTGGAAAAGGCATCTCATCTCCTCATCTCCTGGTGCTCGGGTTCACCCCTCCAGCGTCTTTACTAACAGTCTCCCCACTTGGAGATGTCAGCACTGTCAACATCCTGTTGCGTACAGTTTGGAATTTGTCCAGAGGATGAAGCGGAAGGATGAGGAACAATGAGAGACAAGTCCTACGTGTTCAGACAGGCACATGTCACTCTAATTTCCAATCAGGAAGACGAATTGACCAAAGGCTAGGGTTGCCCATGGAAACAGTATAGGGCTTGAGGAAATCCCGCTGCTTTGTGGCCAGTTCCCATAAACACAAGTTGAACAATAGAACTCAGGGGCAGTAAAATTCACAAAACTGCAGAGTTGAAAATATCCATCACTGAAAAATGTCTTGAGGAAAGTCAGAGAAAAGGACTTGTAAGCAAGGGAGAATGGCAGGAAAGGGATTTGAGGAGGTAGAAAGGACTCGCCATTAAGCACAAGAAAAGGAGCTGAACATTGCCAACATTGCAGTTGGCCAAAAAGGGTGTATGCGTTTTTTTGTGTATATATTCAAGAAAAGAGCGTACACCTTTTTAGCCACCCAAACAGGTGGGCACTGGAAGTCAATACTACAAAAGACATCACTTTGCATCAGTCAGAAGAGCCATCCTCATAAAGCGTAAACAACAGAAATGCAGGACAGGGCAAGGAGAAGAGGGAGCCCTGTGAGACTTATAGTGGAAATGTATATTGCCAACGGCCATTCTGGAGAAGTGTATTGTGTTTACTAAAGCATCTAAACAATGAGCTACAGAGCATAGGGCACTTGCACTCATGGGCGTATATCTTGGGAAAAACAAAACTCGAGAGGACACAGGCACCCCAATGTTTACCCCCTCTCTGTTTAAAAGATCCTCGACTAGGATATAACTTAAATGTCTCTGGAGGGAAAAAATGGATAGAGATGTGGTACTTAGGTAGAGTGGAATATTATTCAGCCTGGAAATCAATGAAATATGGCCAGCTGTAACAACTCCGGAGGAGTTACGTATGATCATTCTAAGTGACAGAATTCAAAAAGAAAAAGACACATATCATAAGATATCACTTAAAGGTGGAATCCAAAATGGCTACACATGAAATAAATTACAAAACAAAAACATAGTCAAATATGTAGAAAACACGCATAAGGCTGCTAAACGGGAAAGGTGGGGAGGGGTGAGGCATCATCCAGGAGGTTGAAATTAGCAAAGATACCATTCCAAATACCAAACTGATAATCAACAAGGCCTACACGTAGCTAAAAGAACTGCACTCAGCACACTCAAGTCACCGGAAAAGAATATATACGACTGGTAAGAATCTGAAAAAGAATTTATTGATGTCTCTCTGTACGTGAATCAAGTGGATGTACAGCAGCAAGAAACAGAGCTTTGAAAATCAGCTGTAACCAATATAGTAATAAATTGAAAAAAATAAACGACAGAGAGACAGAGAAAACCTCTTACAACTTTTCCTCAGGGACGGTGATGCAACATGGATTGAACACATCTAGACCCACAGCAGGATGAGACATAAGGCTGGAAACTGTTTGCGCTAAGAGAAATGTGAGGTTGGGTGAGGAAATGCACACCCTTTAAAGTAATACTACCTGGTACCCATTCAATGGGTCCCAAATCTGCAGGTTCAAGGGATCTTCCTACAGCTAAAACATGCATGGAAAACCCAGAGGACTGTACACCATGTGATGCACCTCATTTATCCTCTCCTGGTGCTCCTGTTCACCATTCCAGCCACGTTACTTAGAAGCTCCCCACTTGGAGAATCAGCACATTTAAACTTCTGTTTCACACATTTTGCAAATTGTGAGGAGGATGAACGGGAAGAGGGGGAACCAATGAGAGAAGAGTTGTAGGGGTTTGGACGGGCACATATCACTCTAATTTCCCATTAAGAATAAGAATTAAAAAAAGGCTCAGCCTGCCTCGCCGGAGCCAAAATAGGGCCTGAAGCAATCCTGCGGGTTTGAGGCCAGCTCACAAAAGAGCAACTTAAAACATGGAGCTCAGGGTCACTGCAATTCACAAACCTGCAGAGTTATAAATGAAAACTAACGTCCAAAAATATGTTGAGGTAAGGCAAAGAAGAGGATCTGAATGCAAGACAGAATTGCAAGAAACAAATTTCAGGAGATAGATTGGACTCGTCTTTAACGCACATGAAAAGCGGCAGAATTTCGACAATGATGCAGTTGGCCCAAAAGGGCGTATGCGATTTTTCCTGATTATATCCAGGAAAAAACGCATACGCACTTTATGGGCAACGAAGCAAGCAAGCAATGCAAATGTGCACAACAAAGAAGTCTCATTTCCCACCGGTCAAAAGGGCCATCCTAAAAAGTTGTAAAAACCAGAAATGCAGGACAGGCCATGGAGAACAGGGAGCCTTTATACGCTGATGGGCAGTGTGTGAACTGCCGAGAGCCACTCTGGAGAAGTGTATGGTGGTTCCTAAATCATCTAAAAACAGAGCTACAGAGCATAGGACACTTCCAATCATGGGAGTATATCTAGGGAAGTCTAAAAATCAACAAGACACAAGCACACCACAGTTTAGGGCTACTCTGTTTACAAGAACCTCAACTTCAGTACACCTTAAATATCCCAGGAAAGAGAACAATGGATAAAGAAGATGTGGTACTTATGTACAATGGAATATCTCTTCACCATGAAATCAATGTAATAAGGCTAGTAGAAGGATAAAGAGTGGATTTAGGTCCGATAATACTACTTGAAATAAGTCAAACAGAAAAAGAAACATATCATAAGATATCACTTATAGAGGGAGGGTAAATATGGCTGCACAAGAAATGAATTACAGAACAGAACAGTGTCTCACATTTAGAAAACACACTTATGTCAGCTTAAGGGGAAAGGAGAGGTGGGGTGATGCATAAAACCAGAGTTTGAAATTAGCACAGATACCGTTCAAGAAACCAAATAGGTATTAGACAAGATCTACACCTTGCTCAATGAACTGGCCTCAACACACCCTATACACCGCAGAGAAATATATCTGAGTAATAAGAATCTTAAAACCCATGTATTGATCTATCTCCATAAGGGAATCAAGTGTGTGCAGAGCGGCACAAACACAGCAGTGAAAATGAGCTAAACCCCATTATAGAAATAAATGTTAAAAACAAAACGCAGAAACAATGAAAGAGAGAAAAATTCTTACAAAATTCGCTCAGGGGCTGTGATGCAACCTGGATTGACCACATATAAACCCACAGCTGGATAAGACATAAGGCTGGACACTTGGGGCTGAGAGGATTGGTGAGCTTCGGTGAGCAACTGCCGAAAGTTTAATGCAATACTTCATGCTACTCATTCCAAGGGTCCCAACACTCCAGGTTGAAGGGAATCTTCCTACAGCTAAACCATGCTTGGGAAACCCAGCGACTGATCGGGAAAGGTTTCTAAAACGCACCACATTTTTCCTCTCCTGGGGCTCCGGATCGACATTCCAGCCGCTTTACTAACAACATCCCCACATGGAGAGTCAATGCCTTTAAGTTCTGGTATCGCACAGTCTTCAGTTAGTGCGGAGGATGAATGGGAATAGGGGGAACCAGTGAGAAACTAGCTGTAGCGGTTTCAATGGGCACATGTCACTCTAATTTCACATCAGTAAGAAGAATGAACCAAAGGCACAGCAAGGTGCCCCAGAAGAAGAATAGGGCTTCAAGGAATCCTGTGGTTATGGGGCAAGATCACAAAACTAAGAGCTGAAAAATGGAGCTAAGGGCCACTGCAATTCAAAAACCTGACTTGCCCAAAAAGGGCATATGTGTTTTTTCCTGAATATATTCAGGAAAAAACGCATACGCCCTTTTTGGCCAACCAAGCAAGCTTGCAAAGGAAATCTGCACTACAATGAAGTCTCAATTCCCCCTGGTCAAAAGGGCCATCTGAAAAAAGTGTAAAATCCATAAAGGCATGACAGGCCATGGAGAACTGGGAGCCATCTTATGCTGATGGGCAGCATGTAAATTGCCAACAGCCACTTGGGAGAAGTGTATGGTGTTTCCTGAAACATCTAAAAAACAAAGCAACAGAGCCTAGGGCACTTCCACTTATGGTACTATAGTTTAGGGCAATTAAAATCAAAAAGACACAGCCACCCCAAAGTTTGGGATGGCTCTGTTTACAAGAACATCATATACGGTACAAGTTCAATATCGCAGAAAGTGAAAATGGATAAAGAAGTTGTGGTACTTACGTACAATGCAATATCACTCAGCAATGAAATCTATGTCATCAGGCCCGTAGCAGCATAATGAGTGGACTAAGTACGATGAATCTAACTAAAATAAGTCACACAGAAAAAGAAACATCATAAGGTATCACTAATACATGGAATGTAAACTTGGCTACACAGGAACTGAATTCCAAAATAGAACAGGGTCTCAAATTTAGAAAACCAACTTATGCTTGCTTAAGGGGAAAGGTGAGTTGGGGTGCTGCATAAAACCAGAGATTGAAATGAGCACAGATAAAGTTCCTTAAGCCAAATATGGAATAGACAACAGCTACTCCTTGCTCAACGAAACGGACTCATCACCCCATATTAAACGCCTAAGAATGTACCTGACTAGTAAGTAGCTTAAAACCTAGGGAATGCTATGTCTCCGAAAGAGAATCAAGCGTGTGTACAGGGGCATAAACACAGCAGTGATAGGATTGGAGAGGTACGATGAGCAAATGAAGACCCTTTGAAGTCATATTGCATGGTACCCATTCCACAGGTCTCAACTCTCCAGGTTTAAGTGATTCTTCCTTCAGCTAAAACATGCATGTGGAACCCAGAGTATGATCAACCGTGTGATCGGGAGACGTGTTCAAATATGTCTCAGTTTTCATCCTCTGGTACTCGGGTGCAACATTCCAGACGCTTTACTAACACTCTCCCGACTTGGAGGTTCAGTGCCTTTAACCTCCTGTTTGGCCCAGTTTGCAATTTCTGCAGAAGATGAACAGGAATAAGGAGGACCAATGAGAGACTAGCTGGAGGTGTCTGGACGGGCAAATTTAACTCTCATTTCCCACCAGGAAGAGGAATTAACCAAAGGCTCAGCGTGCCGTGCCGGAACCAGATTAGGGCCTGAAGCCATCCTGCTGTGTTGCGACCAGCTCACGAGAAAGCGAGTTGAAGAAAGGAGCTCAGGGGCACAGAAATTCACAAACCTGCAGAGTTATAAATGACAGCTATCGTCCAAAAATATACTGAAGTAAGGCTGCCAAGAGGACTTGAAAGCGGGGCAGAATTGCAGGAAACCGATTTCAGGAGGTAGACTGGAATTGCATTTAAAGCATAGGAAAAGAGGCAGAACGTCCACAATGATGCACTTGGCCAAAAAGGGCGTATGCGTTTTTTCCTGAATATATTCAGGAAAAGACGCATACGCCCTTTTTGGCCAACCAAGCAAGCTTGCAAAGGAAATCTGCACTACAATGAAGTCTCAATTCCCCCCGGTCAAAAGGGCCATCTGAAAAAAGTGTAAAATCCAGAAAGGCAGGACAGGCCATGGAGAACTGGGAGCCTTGTTATGCTGATGGGCGGGATGTCAATTGCCAACAGCCACTCGGGAGAAGTGTATGGTGTTTCCTGAAACATCTAAAAAACAAAGCAACAGAGCCTAGGGCACTTCCACTTATGGTCCTATAGCTTAGGGCAATTAAAATCAAAAAGACACAGCCACCTCAAGTTTGGGATGGCTCTGTTTACAAGAACCTCATATACGGTACAAGTTCAATATCGCAGAAAGTGAAAAATGGATAAAGAAGTTGTGGTACTTACGTACAATACAATATCACTCAGCAATGAAATCTATGTCATCAGGCCCGTAACAGCATAATGAGAGGACTAAGTACGATGAATCTAACTGAAATAAGTCACACAGAAAAAGAAACATCATAAGGTATCACTAATACACGGAATGTAAACTTGGCTACACAGGAACTGAATTACAAAACAGAACAGGGTCTCAAATTTAGAAAACCAACTTATGCTTGCTTAAGGGGAAAGGTGAGTTGGGGTGCTGCATAAAACCAGAGATTGAAATGAGCACAGATAAAGTTCCTTAAGCCAAATATGGAATAGACAAGAGCTACTCCTTGCTCAACGAAATGGACTCAACACCCCATATTCAACGCCTAGGAATATACCTGACTAGTAAGAATCATAAAACCTATGGATTTATATATCTCTGTAAGGGATACAAGAGTGTGTACAGCGGCATTAAAGCAGTGAAAATCAGGTAAATCCCATAATAAAAATAAATTTCTTAAACAAAACACAATGACAGTGAAATAGAGAGAAATACTTAAGTAATTCATTCAAGGCTTCTGATGCAACCTGCATTTACCACATCTACACCCAGAGCTGGGTGACACATAAGGCTGGACACTTGGGGCTCATAAGATTGGTGAGGTTCGGTGAGCAAATGAAGACCTTTGAAGTCATATTGCATGGTACCCATTCCATGGGTCTCAACTCTCCTGGGTTCAGGGATACTTCCTTCAGCTAAAACATGCATGTGGAACCCAGAGTATGATCCACCATGTGATCGAGAAACATGTTCAAATGTGTCTCACTTTTCATTCCCTGGTACTCGGGTGCAACATGCCAGACGCTTTACTAACACTCTCCCGACTTGGAGAGTCAGTGCCTTTAACCTCCTGTTTGGCCCAGTTTGCAATTTCTGCAGAAGATGAACAGGAATAGGGAGAACCAATGAGAGACTAGCTGGAGGTGTCTGGACGAGCAAATTTAACTCTCATTTCCCACCAGGAAGAGGAATTAACCAAAGGCTCAGCGTGCCGTGCCAGAACCAGATTAGGGCCTGAAGCCATCCTGCGGTGTTGCGGCCAGCTCACGAGAAAGCGAGTTGAAGAAAGGAGCTCAGGGGCACTGTAATTCACAAACCTGCAGAATTATAAATGACAGCTATCGTCCAAAAATATACTGAAAAAAGGCGGCCAAGAGGACTTGAAAGCGGGGCAGAATTGCAGGAAACCGATTTCAGGAGGTAGACTGGAATTGCATTTAAAGCATAGGAAAAGAGGCAGAACGTCCACAATGATGCACTTGGCCAAAAAGGGCGTATGCGTTTTTTCCTGAATATATTCAGGAAAAAACGCATACGCACTTTTTGGCCAACCAAGGAAGCTTGCAAAGGAAATCTGCACTACAATGAAGTCTCACTTCCCCCCGGTCAAAAGGGCCATCTGAAAAAAGTGTAAAATCCAGAAAGGCAGGACAGGCCATGGAGAACTGGGAGCCTTGTTATGCTGATGGGCGGGATGTAAATTGCCAACAGCCACTCGGGAGAAGTGTATGGTGTTTCCTGAAACATCTAAAAAACAAAGCAACAGAGCCTAGGGCACTTCCACTTATGGTCCTATAGCTTAGGGAAATTAAAATCAAAAAGACAGAGCCACCCAAAAGTTTGGGACGGCTCTTTTTACAAGAAACTCATTTACGGTACAAGTTCAATATCGCAGAAGTTAAAAATGGATAAAGAAGTTGTGGTACTTACGTACAATGCAGTATCCCTCAGCAATGAAATCTATGTCATCAGGCCCGTAGCAGCATAATGAGTGGATTCAGGTACGATGATTCTAACTGAAATAAGTCACACAGAAAAAGAAACATCATAAGATATCACTAATACACGGAATGTAACTTGGCTACATAGGAACTGAATTCAAAAACAGAACAGGGTCTCAAATTTAGAAACCCAACTTATGCTTGCTTAAGGGGAAAGGTGAGTTGGGGTGCTGCATAAAACCAGAGATTGAAATGAGCACAGATAAAGTTCCTTAAGCCAAATATGGAATAGACAAGAGCTACTCCTTGCTCAACGAAATGGACTCAACACCCCATATTAAATGCCTAAGAGTGTACCTGACTAGGAAGTATCTTAAAACCTATGGATTGCTATGTCTCCGAAAGAGAATCAAGCGTGTGTACAGGGGCATAAACGCAGCAGTGATAGGATTGGAGAGGTTCGGTGAGCAAATGAAGAACCTTTGAATTCATATTGCATGGTACCCATTCCACGGGTCTCAACTCTCCAGGTTTAAGGGATTCTTCCTTCAGCTAAAACATGCATGTGGAACCCAGAGTATGATCAACCGTGTGATCGGGAGACGTGTTCCAGTATGTCTCAGTTTTCATCCCCTGGTACTCGGGTGCAACATTCCAGACGCTTTACTAACACTCTCCCGACTTGGAGAGTCAGTGCCTTTAACCTCCTGTTTGGCCCAGTTTGCAATTTCTGCAGAAGATGAACACGAATAGGGAGGACCAATGAGAGACTAGCTGGAGGTGTCTGGACGGGCAAATTTAACTCTCATTTCCCACCAGGAAGAGGAATTAACCAAAGGCTCAGTGTGCCATGCCAGAACCAGATTAGGGCCTGAAGCCATCCTGCGGTGTTGCGGCCAGCTCAGGAGAAAGCGAGTTGAAGAAAGGAGCTCAGGGGCACTGTAATTCACAAACCTGCAGAGTTATAAATGACAGCTATCGTCCAAAAATATACTGAAGTAAGGCTGCCAAGAGGACTTGAAAGCGGGGCAGAATTGCAGGAAACCGATTTCAGGAGGTAGACTGGAATTGCATTTAAAGCATAGGAAAAGAGGCAGAACGTCCACAATGATGCACTTGGCCAAAAAGGGCGTATGCGTTTTTTCCTGAATATATTCAGGAAAAAACGCATACGCCCTTTTTGGCCAACCAAGCAAGCTTGCAAAGGAAATCTGCACTACAATGAAGTCTCACATCCCCCTGGTCAAAAGGGCCATCTGAAAAAAGTGTAAAATCCAGAAAGGCAGGACAGGCCATGGAGAACTGGGAGCCTTGTTATGCTGATGGGCGGGATGTAAATTGCCAACAGCCACTCGGGAGAAGTGTATGGTGTTTCCTGAAACATCTAAAAAACAAAGCAACAGAGCCTAGGGCACTTCCACTTATGGTCCTATAGCTTAGAGAAATTAAAATCAAAAAGACACAGCCACCCCAAAGGTTGGGACGGCTCTGTTTACAAGAAACTCATATACGGTACAAGTTCAATATCGCAGAAGTTAAAAATGGATAAAGAAGTTGTGGTACTTACGTACAATGCAGTATCCCTCAGCAATGAAATCTATGTCATCAGGCCCGTAGCAGCATAATGAGTGGATTCAGGTACGATGATTCTAACTGAAATAAGTCACACAGAAAAAGAAACATCATAAGATATCACTAATACACGGAATGTAACTTGGCTACATAGGAACTGAATTCAAAAACAGAACAGGGTCTCAAATTTAGAAACCCAACTTATGCTTCCTTAAGGGGAAAGGTGAGTTGGGGTGCTGCATAAAACCAGAGATTGAAATGAGCACAGATAAAGTTCCTTAAGCCAAATATGGAATAGACAAGAGCTACTCCTTGCTCAACGAAATGGACTCAACACCCCATATTAAATGCCTAAGAGTGTACCTGACTAGGAAGTATCTTAAAACCTATGGATTGCTATGTCTCCGAAAGAGAATCAAGCGTGTGTACAGGGGCATAAACGCAGCAGTGATAGGATTGGAGAAGTTCGGTGAGCAAATGAAGACCCTTTGAAGTCATATTGCATGGCACCCATTCCACGGGTCTCAACTCTCCAGGTTTAAGGTATTCTTCCTTCAGGTAAAACATGCATGTGGAACCCAGAGTATGATCAACCGTGTGATCGGGAGACGTGTTCCAATATGTGTCAGTTGTCGTCCCCTGGTACTCGGGTGCAACATTCCAGACGCTTTACTAACACTCTCCCGACTTGGAGAGTCAGTGCCTTTAACCTCCTGTTTGGCCCAGTTTGCAATTTCTGCGGAAGATGAACAGGAATAGGGAGAACCAATGAGAGACTAGCTGGAGGTGTCTGGACGGGCAAATTTAACTCTCATTTCCCACCAGGAAGAGGAATTAACCAAAGGCTCAGCGTGCCGTGCCGGAATCAGATTAGGGCCTGAAGCCATCCTGCGGCGTTGCGGCCAGGTCACGAGAAAGCGAGTTGAAGAAAGGAGCTCAGGGGCACTGTAATTCACAAACCTGCAGAGTTATAAATGACAGCTATCGTCCAAAAATATACTGAAGTAAGGCTGCCAAGAGGACTTGAATGCGGGGCAGAATTGCAGGAAACCGATTTCAGGAGGTAGACTGGAATTGCATTTAAAGCATAGGAAAAGAGGCAGAACGTCCACAATGATGCACTTGGCCAAAAAGGGCGTATGCGTTTTTTCCTGAATATATTCAGGAAAAAACGCATACGCCCTTTTTGGCCAACCAAGCAAGCTTGCAAAGGAAATCTGCACTATAATGAAGTCTCACTTCCCCCCGCCCTGGTCAAAAGGGCCATCTGAAAAAAGTGAAAAATCCAGAAACGCAGGACAGGCCATGGAGAACTGGGAGCCTTGTTATGCTGATGGGCGGGATGTAAATTGCCAACAGCCACTCGGGAGAAATGTATGGTGTTTCCTGAAACATCTAAAAAACAAAGCAACAGAGCCTAGGGCACTTCCACTTATGGTCCTATAGCTTAGGGAAATTAAAAGCAAAAAGACTCAGCCACCCCAAAAGTTGGGACGGCTCTGTTTACAAGAACCTAGTTTACGGTACAAGTTCAATATCGCAGAAAGTGAAAAATGGATAAAGAAGTTGTGGTACTTATGTACAATGCAATATCACTCAGCAATGAAATCTATGTCATCAGGCCCGTAGCAGCATAATGAGTGGATTCAGGTACGATTATTCTAACTGAAATAAGTCACACAGAAATAGAAATATCATAAGATATCACTAATACACGGAATGTAAACTTGGCTACACAGGAACTGAATTACAAAACAGAACAGTGTCTCAAATTTAGAAACCCAACATATGCTTGCTTATGGGGAAAGGTGAGTTGGGGTGCTGCATAAAACCAGAGATTGAAATGAGCACAGATAAAGTTCCTTAAGCCAAATATGGAATAGACAAGAGCTACTCCTTGCTCAACGAAATGGACTCAACACCCCATATTAAATGCCTAAGAGTGTACCTGACTAGGAAGTATCTTAAAACCTATGGATTGCTATGTCTCCGAAAGAGAATCAAGCGTGTGTACAGGGGCATAAACGCAGCAGTGATAGGATTGGAGAAGTTCGGTGAGCAAATGAAGACCCTTTGAAGTCATATTGCATGGCACCCATTCCACGGGTCTCAACTCTCCAGGTTTAAGGTATTCTTCCTTCAGGTAAAACATGCATGTGGAACCCAGAGTATGATCAACCGTGTGATCGGGAGACGTGTTCCAATATGTGTCAGTTTTCGTCCCCTGGTACTCGGGTGCAACATTCCAGACGCTTTACTAACACTCTCCCGACTTGGAGAGTCAGTGCCTTTAACCTCCTATTTGGCCCAGTTTGCAATTTCTGCGGAAGATGAACAGGAATAGGGAGAACCAATGAGAGACTAGCTGGAGGTGTCTGGACGGGCCAATTTAACTCTCATTTCCCACCAGGAAGAGGAATTAACCAAAGGCTCAGCGTGCCGTGCCGGAACCAGATTAAGGCCTGAAGCCATCCTGCGGTGTTGCGGCCAGCTCACGAGAAAGCGAGTTGAAGAAAGGAGCTCAGGGGCACTGTAATTCACAAACCTTCAGAGTTATAAATGACAGCTATCGTCCAAAAATATACTGAAGTAAGGCTGCCAAGAGGACTTGATAGCGGGGCAGAATTGCAGGAAACCGATTTCAGGAGGTAGACTGGAATTGCATTTAAAGCATAGGAAAAGAGGCAGAACGTCCACAATGATGCACTTGGCCAAAAAGGGCGTATGCGTTTTTTCCTGAATATATTCAGGAAAAAACGCATACGCCCTTTTTGGCCAACCAAGCAAGCTTGCAAAGGAAATCTGCACTATAATGAAGTCTCACTTCCCCCCCCCCCCGGGTCAAAAGGGCCATCTGAAAAAAGTGTAAAATCCAGAAAGGCAGGACAGGCCATTGAGAACTGGGAGCCTTGTTATGCTGATGGGCGGGATGTAAATTGCCAACAGCCACTCGGGGAGAAGTGTATGGTGTTTCCTGAAACATCTAAAAAACAAAGCAACAGAGCCTAGGGCACTTCCACTTATGGTCCTATAGCTTAGGGAAATTAAAATCAAAAAGACACAGCCACCCCAAAGGTTGGCACGGCTCTCTTTACAAGAACCTGTTTTACAGTACAAGTTCAATATCCCAGAAAATGAAAAATGGATAAAGAAGTTGTGTTACTTATGTACAATGCAATATCACACAGCAATGAAATCTATGTCACCAGGCCCATAGCAGCATAATGAGTGGATTCATGTATGATTATTCTAACTGAAATAAGTCACACAGAAAAAGAAACATCATAAGATATCACTAATACACGGAACGTAAACTTGGCTACACAGGAACTGAATTACAAAACAGAACAGGGTCTCAAATTTAGAAACCCAACTTATGCTTGCTTAAGGGGAAAGCTGAGTTGGGGTGCTGCATAAAACCAGAGATTGAAATGAGCACAGATAAAGTTCCTTAAGCCAAATATGGAATAGACAAGAGCTACTCCTTGCTCAACGAAATGGACTCAACACCCCATATTAAATGCCTAAGAGTGTACCTGACTAGGAAGTATCTTAAAACCTATGGATTGCTATGTCTCCGAAAGAGAATCAAGCCTGTGTACAGGGGCATAAACGCAGCAGTGATAGGGTTGGAGAAGTTCGGTGAGGAAATGAAGACCCTTTGAAGTCATATTGCATGGTATCCATTCCACGGGTTTCAACTCTCCAGGTTTAAAGTATTCTTCCTTCAGCAAAAACATGCATGTGGAACCCAGAGTATGATCAACCGTGTGATCGGGAGACGTGTTCCAATATGTGTTAGTTTTCGTCCCCTGGTACTCGGGTGCAACATTCCAGACGCTTTACTAACACTCTCCCGACTTGGAGAGTCTGTGCCTTTAACCTACTGTTTGGCCCAGTTTGCAATTTCTGCGGAAGATGAACAGGAATAGGGAGAACCAATGAGAGACTAGCTGGAGGTGTCTGGATGGGCAAATTTAACTCTCATTTCGCACCAGGAAGAGGAATTAACCAAAGACTCAGTGTGCCGTGCCGGAAACAGATTAGGGCCTGAAGCCATCATGCGGTGTTGCGGCCAGCTCACGAGAAAGTGAGCTGAAGAAAGGAGCTCAGGGGCACTGTAATTCACAAACCTGCAGAGTTATAAATGACAGCTATCGTCCAAAAATATACTGAAGTAAGGCTGCCAAGAGGACTTGAAAGTGGGACAAAATTGCAGGAAACCGATTTCAGGAGGTAGACTGGAATTGCATTTAAAGCATAGGAAAAGAGGCAGAACGTCCACAATGATGCACTTGGCCAAAAAGGGCGTATGCGTTTTTTCCTGAATATATTCAGGAAAAAACGCATACGCCCTTTTTGGCCAACCAAGCAAGCTTGCAAAGGAAATCTGCACTACAATGAAGTCTCACTTCCCCCCGGTCAAAAGGGCCATCTGAAAAAAGTGTAAAATCCAGAAACGCAGGACAGGCCATGGAGAACTGGGAGCCTTGTTATGCTGATGGGCGGGATGTAAATTGCCAACAGCCACTCGGGAGAAGTGTATGGTGTTTCCTGAAACATCTGAAAAACAAAGCAACAGAGCCTAGGGCACTTCCACTTATGGTCCTATAGCTTAGGGAAATTAAAATCAAAAAGACACAGCCACCCCAAAGGTTGGGACGGCTCTGTTTACAAGAACCTGGTTTACGGTACAAGTTCAATATCGCAGAAAGTGAAAAATGGATAAAGAAATTGTGGTACTTACGTACAATGCAGTATCACTCAGCAATGAAATCTATGTCATCAGGCCCGTAGCAGCATAATGAGTGGATTCAGGTATGATGATTCTAACTGAAATAAGTCACACAGAAAAAGAAACATCATAAGATATCACTAATACACGGAATGTAAACTTGGCTACAGAGGAACTGAATTCCAAAACAGAACAGGGTCTCAAATTTAGAAAACCAACTTATGCTTGCTTAAGGGGAAAGGTGAGTTGGGGTGCTGCATAAAACCAGAGATTGAAATGAGCACAGATAAAGTTCCTTAAGCAAAATATGGAATAGACAAGAGCTACTCCTTGCTCAAGGAAATGGACTCAACACCCCATATTAAACGCCTAAGAGTGTACCTGACTAGGAAGTATCTTAAAACCTATGGATTGCTATGTCTCCGAAAGAGAATCAAGCGTGTGTACAGGGGCATGAACGCAGCAGTGATAGGATTGGAGAGGTTCGGTGAGCAAATGAAGACCCTTTGAAGTCATATTGCATGGTACCCATTCCACGGGTCTCAACTCTCCAGGTTTAAGGTATTCTTCCTTCAGCTAAAACATGCATGTGGAACCCAGAGTATGATCAACCGTGTGATCGGGAGACGTGTTCCAATATGTGTCAGTTTTCGTCCCCTGGTACTCGGGTGCAACATTCCAGACGCTTTACTAACACTCTCCCGACTTGGAGAGTCAGTGCCTTTAACCTCCTGTTTGGCCCATTTTGCAATTTCTGCGGAAGATGAACAGGAATAGGGAGAACCAATGAGAGACTAGCTGGAGGTGTCTGGACGGGCAAATTTAACTCTCATTTCCCACCAGGAAGAGGAATTAACCAAAGGCTCAGCGTGCCGTGCCGGAACCAGATTAGGGCCTGAAGCCATCCTGCGGTGTTGCGGCCAGCTCACGAGAAAGCGAGTTGAAGAAAGGAGCTCAGGGGCACAGAAATTCACAAACCTGCAGAGTTATAAATGACAGCTATCGTCCAAAAATATACTGAAGTAAGGCTGCCAAGAGGACTTGAAAGCGGGGCAGAATTGCAGGAAACCGATTTCAGGAGGTAGACTGGAATTGCATTTAAAGCATAGGAAAAGAGGCAGAACGTCCACAATGATGCACTTGGCCAAAAAGGGCGTATGCGTTTTTTCCTGAATATATTCAGGAAAAAACGCATACGCCCTTTTTGGCCAACCAAGCAAGCTTGCAAAGGAAATCTGCACTACAATGAAGTCTCACTTCCCCCCGGTCAAAAGGGCCATCTGAAAAAAGTGTAAAATCCAGAAAGGCAGGACAGGCCATGGAGAACTGGGAGCCTTGTTATGCTGATGGGCGGGATGTAAATTGCCAACAGCCACTCGGGAGAAGTGTATGGTGTTTCCTGAAACATCTAAAAAACAAAGCAACAGAGCCTAGGGCACTTCCACTTATGGTCCTATAGCTTAGGGAAATTAAAATCAAAAAGACAGAGCCACCCAAAAGTTTGGGACGGCTCTTTTTACAAGAAACTCATTTACGGTACAAGTTCAATATCGCAGAAGTTAAAAATGGATAAAGAAGTTGTGGTACTTACGTACAATGCAGTATCCCTCAGCAATGAAATCTATGTCATCAGGCCCGTAGCAGCATAATGAGTGGATTCAGGTACGATGATTCTAACTGAAATAAGTCACACAGAAAAAGAAACATCATAAGATATCACTAATACACGGAATGTAACTTGGCTACATAGGAACTGAATTCAAAAACAGAACAGGGTCTCAAATTTAGAAACCCAACTTATGCTTGCTTAAGGGGAAAGGTGAGTTGGGGTGCTGCATAAAACCAGAGATTGAAATGAGCACAGATAAAGTTCCTTAAGCCAAATATGGAATAGACAAGAGCTACTCCTTGCTCAACGAAATGGACTCAACACCCCATATTAAATGCCTAAGAGTGTACCTGACTAGGAAGTATCTTAAAACCTATGGATTGCTATGTCTCCGAAAGAGAATCAAGCGTGTGTACAGGGGCATAAACGCAGCAGTGATAGGATTGGAGAGGTTCGGTGAGCAAATGAAGACCCTTTGAATTCATATTGCATGGTACCCATTCCACGGGTCTCAACTCTCCAGGTTTAAGGGATTCTTCCTTCAGCTAAAACATGCATGTGGAACCCAGAGTATGATCAACCGTGTGATCGGGAGACGTGTTCCAGTATGTCTCAGTTTTCATCCCCTGGTACTCGGGTGCAACATTCCAGACGCTTTACTAACACTCTCCCGACTTGGAGAGTCAGTGCCTTTAACCTCCTGTTTGGCCCAGTTTGCAATTTCTGCAGAAGATGAACACGAATAGGGAGGACCAATGAGAGACTAGCTGGAGGTGTCTGGACGGGCAAATTTAACTCTCATTTCCCACCAGGAAGAGGAATTAACCAAAGGCTCAGTGTGCCATGCCAGAACCAGATTAGGGCCTGAAGCCATCCTGCGGTGTTGCGGCCAGCTCAGGAGAAAGCGAGTTGAAGAAAGGAGCTCAGGGGCACTGTAATTCACAAACCTGCAGAGTTATAAATGACAGCTATCGTCCAAAAATATACTGAAGTAAGGCTGCCAAGAGGACTTGAAAGCGGGGCAGAATTGCAGGAAACCGATTTCAGGAGGTAGACTGGAATTGCATTTAAAGCATAGGAAAAGAGGCAGAACGTCCACAATGATGCACTTGGCCAAAAAGGGCGTATGCGTTTTTTCCTGAATATATTCAGGAAAAAACGCATACGCCCTTTTTGGCCAACCAAGCAAGCTTGCAAAGGAAATCTGCACTACAATGAAGTCTCACTTCCCCCCGGTCAAAAGGGCCATCTGAAAAAAGTGTAAAATCCAGAAAGGCAGGACAGGCCATGGAGAACTGGGAGCCTTGTTATGCTGATGGGCGGGATGTAAATTTGCAACAGCCACTCGGGAGAAGTGTATGGTGTTTCCTGAAACATCTAAAAAACAAAGCAACAGAGCCTAGGGCACTTCCACTTATGGTCCTATAGCTTAGAGAAATTAAAATCAAAAAGACACAGCCACCCCAAAGTTTGGGACGGCTCTGTTTACAAGAACCTGGTTTACGGTACAAGTTCAATATCGCAGAAAGTGGAAAATGGATAAAGAAGTTGTGGTACTTACGTACAATGCAGTATCACTCAGCAATGAAATCTATGTCATCAGGCCCGTAGCAGCATAATGAGTGGATTCAGGTACGATGATTCTAAATGAAATAAGTCACACAGAAAAATAAATATCATAAGATATCACTAATACACGGAATGTAAACTTGGCTACACAGGAACTGAATTACAAAACAGAACAGAGTCTCAAATTTAGAAACAAAACTTATGCTTGCTTAAGGGGAAAGGTGAGTTGGGGTGCTGCATAAAACCAGAGATTGAAATGAGCACAGATAAAGTTCCTTAAGCCAAATATGGAATAGACAAGAGCTACTCCTTGCTCAACGAAATGGACTCAACACCACATATTAAATGCCTAAGAGTGTACCTGACTAGGAAGTATCTTAAAACCTATGGATTGCTATGTCTCCGAAAGAGAATCAAGCGTGTGTACAGGGGCATACACGCAGCAGTGATAGGGTTGGAGAAGTTCGGTGAGCAAATGAAGACCCTTTGAAGTCATATTGCATGGTACGCATTCCACAGGTCTCAACTCTCCAGGTTTAAAGTATTCTTCCTTCAGCTAAAACATGCATGTGGAACCCAGAGTATGATCAACCGTGTGATCGGGAGACGTGTTCCAATATGTGTCAGTTTTCGTCCCCTGGTACTCGGGTGCAACATTCCAGACGCTTTACTAACACTCTCCCGACTTGGAGAGTCAGTGCCTTTAACCTCCTGTTTGGCCCAGTTTGCAATTTCTGCGGAAGAGGAACAGGAATAGGGAGAACCAATGAGAGACTAGCTGGAGGTGTCTGGATGGGCAAATTTAATTCTCATTTCGCACCAGGAAGAGGAATTAACCAAAGGCACAGCGTGCCGTGCCAGAAACAGATTAGGGCCTGAAGCCATCCTGCGGTGTTGCGGCCAGTTCACGAGAAAGCGAGTTGAAGAAAGGAGCTCAGGGGCACTGTAATTCACAAACCTGCCGAGTTATAAATGACAGCTATTGTCCAAAAATATACTGAAGTAAGGCTGCCAAGAGGACTTGAAAGCGGGACAGAATTGCAGGAAACCGATTTCAGGAGGTAGACTGGAATTGCATTTAAAGCATAGGAAAAGAGGCAGAACGTCCACAATGATGCACTTGGCCAAAAAGGGCGTATGCGTTTTTTCCTGAATATATTCAGGAAAAAACGCATACGCCCTTTTTGGCCAACCAAGCAAGCTTGCAAAGGAAATCTGCACTACAATGAAGTCTCACATCCCCCTGGTCAAAAGGGCCATCTGAAAAAAGTGTAAAATCCAGAAAGGCAGGACAGGCCATGGAGAACTGGGAGCCTTGTTATGCTGATGGGCGGGATGTAAATTGCCAACAGCCACTCGGGAGAAGTGTATGGTGTTTCCTGAAACATCTGAAAAACAAAGCAACAGAGCCTAGGGCACTTCCACTTATGGTCCTATAGCTTAGAGAAATTAAAATCAAAAAGACACAGCCACCCCAAAGGTTGGGACGGCTCTGTTTACAAGAAACTCATTTACGGTACAAGTTCAATATCGCAGAAGTTAAAAATGGATAAAGAAGTTGTGGTACTTACGTACAATGCAGTATCCCTCAGCAATGAAATCTATGTCATCAGGCCCGTAGCAGCATAATGAGTGGATTCAGGTACGATGATTCTAACTGAAATAAGTCACACAGAAAAAGAAACATCATAAGATATCACTAATACACGGAATGTAACTTGGCTATATAGGAACTGAATTCAAAAACAGAACAGGGTCTCAAATTTAGAAACCCAACTTATGCTTCCTTAAGGGGAAAGGTGAGTTGGGGTGCTGCATAAAACCAGAGATTGAAATGAGCACAGATAAAGTTCCTTAAGCCAAATATGGAATAGACAAGAGCTACTCCTTGCTCAACGAAATGGACTCAACACCCCATATTAAATGCCTAAGAGTGTACCTGACTAGGAAGTATCTTAAAACCTATGGATTGCTATGTCTCCGAAAGAGAATCAAGCGTGTGTACAGGGTCATAAACGCAGCAGTGATACGATTGGAGAGGTTCGGTGAGCAAATGAAGACCCTTTGAAGTCATATTGCATGGTACCCATTCCACGGGTCTCAACTCTCCAGGTTTAAGGGATTCTTCCTTCAGCTAAAACATGCATGTGGAACCCAGAGTATGATCAACCGTGTGATCGGGAGACGTGTTCCAATATGTCTCAGTTTTCATCCCCTGGTACTCGGGTGCAACATTCCAGACGCTTTACTAACACTCTCCCGACTTGGAGAGTCAGTGCCTTTAACCTCCTGTTTGGCCCAGTTTGCAATTTCTGCAGAAGATGAACACGAATAGGGAGGACCAATGAGAGACTAGCTGGAGGTGTCTGGACGGGCAAATTTAACTCTCATTTCCCACCAGGAAGAGGAATTAACCAAAGGCTCAGCGTGCCGTGCCAGAACCAGATTAGGGCCTGAAGCCATCCTGCGGTGTTGCGGCCAGCTCAGGAGAAAGCGAGTTGAAGAAAGGAGCTCAGGGGCACTGTAATTCACAAACCTGCCGAGTTATAAATGACAGCTATCGACCAATAATATACTGAAGTAAGGCTGCCAAGAGGACTTGAAAGCGGGGCAGAATTGCAGGAAACCGATTTCAGGAGGTAGACTGGAATTGCATTTAAAGCATAGGAAAAGAGGCAGAACGTCCACAATGATGCACTTGGCCAAAAAGGGCGTATGCGTTTTTTCCTGAATATATTCAGGAAAAAACGCATACGCCCTTTTTGGCCAACCAAGCAAGCTTGCAAAGGAAATCTGCACTACAATGAAGTCTCACTTCCCCCCCGGTCAAAAGGGCCATCTGAAAAAAGTGTAAAATCCAGAAAGGCAGGACAGGCCATGGAGAACTGGGAGCCTTGTTATGCTGATGGGCGGGATGTAAATTGCCAACAGCCACTCGGGAGAAGTGTATGGTGTTTCCTGAAACATCTAAAAAACAAAGCAACAGAGCCTAGGGCACTTCCACTTATGGTCCTATAGCTTAGAGAAATTAAAATCAAAAAGACACAGCCACCCCAAAGTTTGGGACGGCTCTGTTTACAAGAACCTGGTTTACGGTACAAGTTCAATATCGCAGAAAGTGAAAAATGGATAAAGAAGTTGTGGTACTTACGTACAATGCAATATCACTCACAATGAAATCTATGTCATCAGGCCCGTAGCAGCATAATGAGTGGATTCAGGTATGATGATTCTAACTGAAATAAGTCTCACAGAAAAAGAAACATCATAAGATATCACTAACACACGGAATGTAAACTTGGCTACATAGGAACTGAATTACAAAACAGAACAGGGTCTCAAATTTAGAAAACCAACTTATGCTTCCTTAAGGGGAAAGGTGAGTTTGGGTGCTGCATAAAACCAGAGATTGAAATGAGCACAGATAAAGTTCCTTAAGCCAAATATGGAATAGACAAGAGCTACTCCTTGCTCAACGAAATGGACTCAACACACCATATTAAACGCCTAAGAATGTACCTGACTAGGAAGTATCTTAAAACCTATGGACTGCTATGTCTCCAAAAGAGAATCAAGCGTGTGTACAGGGGCATAAACGCAGCAGTGATAGGATTGGAGAGGTTCGGTGAGCAAATGAAGACCCTTTGAAGTCATATTGCATGGTACCCATTCCACGGGTCTCAACTCTCCAGGTTTAAGGTATTCTTCCTTCAGCTAAAACATGCATGTGGAACCCAGAATATGATCAACCGTGTGATCGGGAGACGTGTTCCAATATGTGTCAGTTTTCGTCCCCTGGTACTCGGGTGCAACATTCCAGATGCTTTACTAACACTCTCCCGACTTGGAGAGTCAGTGCCTTTAACCTCCTGTTTGGCCCAGTTTGCAATTTCGGCGGAAGATGAACAGGAATAGGGAGAACCAATGAGAGACTAGCTGGAGGTGTCTGGACGGGCAAATTTAACTCTCATTTCCCACCACGAAGAGGAATTAACCAAAGGCTCAGCGTGCCGTGCCGGAACCAGATTAGGGCCTGAAGCCATCCTGCGGTGTTGCGGCCAGCTCACGAGAAAGCGAGTTGAAGAAAGGAGCTCAGGGGCACAGAAATTCACAAACCTGCAGAGTTATAAATGACAGCTATCGTCCAAAAATATACTGAAGTAAGGCTGCCAAGAGGACTTGAAAGCGGGGCAGAATTGCAGGAAACCGATTTCAGGAGGTAGACTGGAATTGCATTTACAGCATAGGAAAAGAGGCAGAACGTCCACAATGATGCACTTGGCCAAAAAGGGCGTATGCGTTTTTTCCTGAATATATTCAGGAAAAAACGCATACGCCCTTTTTGGCCAACCAAGCAAGCTTGCAAAGGAAATCTGCACTACAATGAAGTCTCACTTCCCCCCGGTCAAAAGGGCCATCTGAAAAAAGTGTAAAATGCAGAAAGGCAAGACAGGCCATGGAGAACTGGGAGCCTTGTTATGCTGATGGGCGGGATGTAAATTGCCAACAGCCACTCGGGAGAAGTGTATGGTGTTTCCTGAAACATCTGAAAAACAAAGCAACAGAGCCTAGGGCACTTCCACTTATGGTCCTATAGCTTAGAGAAATTAAAATCAAAAAGACACAGCCACCCCAAAGGTTGGGACGGCTCTGTTTACAAGAACCTGGTTTACGGTACAAGTTCAATATTGCAGAAAGTGAAAAATGGATAAAGATGTTGTGGTACTTACGTACAATGCAGTATCACTCAACAAGGAAATCTAAGTCATCAGGCCCGTAGCAGCATAATGAGTGGATTCAGGTACGATGATTCTAACTGAAATAAGTCACACAGAAAAAGAAACATCATAAGATATCACTAATACACGGAATGTAAACGTGGCTACACAGGAACTGAATTACAAAACAGAACAGGGTCTCAAATTTAGAAATCCAACTTATGCTTGCTTAAGGGGAAAGGTGAGTTGGGGTGCTGCATAAAACCAGAGATTGAAATGAGCACAGATAAAGTTCCTTAAGCCAAATATGGAATAGACAACAGCTACACCTTGTTCAACGAAACGGACTCATCACCCCATATTAAACACCGAAGAATGTACCTGACTAGTAAGTAGCTTAAAACCTAAGGAATGCTATGTCTCCGAAAGAGAATCAAGCGTGTGTACAGGGGCATAAACGCAGCAGTGATAGGATTGGAGAGGTTCGGTGAGCAAATGAAGACCCTTTGAAGTCATATTGCATGGTACCCATTCCACGGGTCTCAACTCTCCAGGTTTAAGGGATTCTTCCTTCAGCTAAAACATGCATGTGGAACCCAGAGTATGATCAACCGTGTGATCGGGAGACGTGTTACAATATGTCTCCGTTTTCATCCTCTGGTACTCGGGTGCAACATTCAAGACGCTTTACTAACACTCTCCCGACTTCGAGAGTCAGTGCCTTTAACCTCCTGTTTGGCCCAGTTTGCAATTTCTGCAGAAGATGAACACGAATAGGGAGGACCAATGAGAGACTAGCTGGAGGTGTCTGGACGGGCAAATTTAACTCTCATTTCCCACCACGAAGAGGAATTAACCAAAGGCTCAGCGTGCCGTGCCGGAAACAGATTAGGGCCTGAAGCCATCCTGCGGTGTTGCGGCCAGCTCAGGAGAAAGCGAGTTGAAGAAAGGAGCTCAGGAGCACTGTAATTCACAAACCTGCAGAGTTATAAATGACAGCTATCGTCCAAAAATATACTGAAGTAAGGCTGCCAAGAGGACTTGAAAGCGGGGCAGAATTGCAGGAAACCGATTTCAGGATAGACTGGAATTGCATTTAAAGCATAGGAAAAGAGGCAGAACGTCCACAATGATGCACTTGGCCAAAAAGGGCGTATGCGTTTTTTCCTGAATATATTCAGGAAAAAACGCATACGCCCTTTTTGGCCAACCAAGCAAGCTTGCAAAGGAAATCTGCACTACAATGAAGTCTCACTTCCCCCCGGTCAAAAGGGCTATCTGAAAAAAGTGTAAAATCCAGAAAGGCAGGACAGGCCATGGAGAACTGGGAGCCTTGTTATGCTGATGGGCGGGATGTAAATTGCCAACAACCACTCGGGAGAAGTGTATGGTGTTTCCTGAAACATCTAAAAAACAAAGCAACAGAGCCTAGGGCACTTCCACTTATGGTCCTATAGCTTAGGGAAATTAAAATAAAAAAGACAGAGCCACCCAAAAGGTTGGGACGGCTCTGTTTACAAGAAACTCATTTACGGTACAAGTTCAATATCACAGAAAGTGAAAAATGGATAAAGAAGTTGTGGTACTTACGTACAATGCAATATCACTCAGCAATGAAATCTATGTCATCAGGCCCGTAGCAGCATAATGAGTGGATTCAGGTACGATGATTCTAACTGAAATAAGTCTCACAGAAAAAGAAACATCATAAGATATCACTAACACACGGAATGTAAACTTAACTACATAGGAACTGAATTACAAAACAGAACAGGGTCTCAAATTTAGAAAACCAACTTATGCTTCCTTAAGGGGAAAGGTGAGTTTGGGTGCTGCATAAAACCAGAGATTGAAATGAGCACAGATAAAGTTCCTTAAGCCCAATATGGAATAGACAAGAGCTACTCCTTGCTCAACGAAATGGACTCAACACCCCATATTAAACGCCTAAGAATGTACCTGACTAGGAAGTATCTTAAAACCTATGAACTGCTATGTCTCCGAAAGAGAATCAAGCGTGTGTACAGGGGCATAAACGCAGCAGTGATAGGATTGGAGAGGTTCAGTGAGCAAATGAAGACCCTTTGAAGTCATATTGCATGGTACCCATTCCACGGGTCTCAACTCTCCAGGTTTAAGGTATTCTTCCTTCAGCTAAAACATGCATGTGGAACCCAGAGTATGATCAACCGTGTGATCGGGAGACGTGTTCCAATATGTGTCAGTTTTCGTCCCCTGGTACTCGGGTGCAACATTCCAGACGCTTTACTAACACTCTCCCGACTTGGAGAGTCAGTGCCTTTAACCTCCTGTTTGGCCCAGTTTGCAATTTCTGCGGAAGATGAACAGGAAAAGGGAGAACCAATGAGAGACTAGCTGGAGGTGTCTGGACGGGCAAATTTAACTCTCATTTCCCACCAGGAAGAGGAATTAACCAAAGGCTCAGCGTGCCGTGCCGGAACCAGATTAGGGCCTGAAGCCATCCTGCGGTGTTGCGGCCAGCTCACGAGAAAGCGAGTTGAAGAAAGGAGCTCAGGGGCACAGAAATTCACAAACCTGCAGAGTTGTAAATCACAGCTATCGTCCAAAAATATACTGAAGTAAGGCTGCCAAGAGGACTTGAAAGCGGGACAGAATTGCAGGAAACCGATTTCAGGAGGTAGACTGGAATTGCATTTACAGCATAGGAAAAGAGGCAGAACGTCCACAATGATGCACTTGGCCAAAAAGGGAGTATGCGTTTTTTCCTGAATATATTCAGGAAAAAACGCATACGCCCTTTTTGGCCAACCAAGCAAGCTTGCAAAGGAAATCTGCACTACAATGAAGTCTCACTTCCCCCCGGTCAAAAGGGCCATCTGAAAAAAGTGTAAAATGCAGAAAGGCAAGACAGGCCATGGAGAACTGGGAGCCTTGTTATGCTGATGGGCGGGATGTAAGTTGCCAACAGCCACTCGGGAGAAGTGTATGGTGTTTCCTGAAACATCTGAAAAACAAAGCAACAGAGCCTAGGGCACTTCCACTTATGGTCCTATAGCTTAGAGAAATTAAAATCAAAAAGACACAGCCACCCCAAAGGTTGGGACGGCTCTGTTTACAAGAACCTGGTTTACGGTACAAGTTCAATATCGCAGAAAGTGAAAAATGGATAAAGAAGTTGTGGTACTTACGTACAATGCAGTATCACTCAACAAGGAAATCTAAGTCATCAGGCCCGTAGCAGCATAATGAGTGGATTCAGGTACGATGATTCTAACTGAAATAAGTCACACAGAAAAAGAAACATCATAAGATATCACTAATACACGGAATGTAAACGTGGCTACACAGGAACTGAATTACAAAACAGAACAGGGTCTCAAATTTAGAAATCCAACTTATGCTTGCTTAAGGGGAAAGGTGAGTTGGGGTGCTGCATAAAACCAGAGATTGAAATGAGCACAGATAAAGTTCCTTAAGCCAAATATGGAATAGACAACAGCTACACCTTGTTCAACGAAACGGACTCATCACCCCATATTAAACACCTAAGAATGTACCTGACTAGTAAGTAGCTTAAAACCTAAGGAATGCTATGTCTCCGAAAGAGAATCAAGCGTGTGTACAGGGGCATAAACGCAGCAGTGATAGGATTGGAGAGGTTTGGTGAGCAAATGAAGACCCTTTGAAGTCATATTGCATGGTACCCATTCCACGGGTCTCAACTCTCCAGGTTTAAGGGATTCTTCCTTCAGCTAAAACATGCATGTGGAACCCAGAGTATGATCAACCGTGTGATCGGGAGACGTGTTACAATATGTCTCCGTTTTCATCCTCTGGTACTCGGGTGCAACATTCAAGACGCTTTACTAACACTCTCCCGACTTCGAGAGTCAGTGCCTTTAACCTCCTGTTTGGCCCAGTTTGCAATTTCTGCAGAAGTTGAACACGAATAGGGAGGACCAATGAGAGACTAGCTGGAGGTGGCTGGACGGGCAAATTTAACTCTCATTTCGCACCAGGAAGAGGAATTAACCAAAGGCTCAGCATGCCGTGCCAGAACCAGATTAGGGCCTGAAGCCATCCTGCGGTGTTGCGGCCAGCTCACGAGAAAGCGAGTTGAAGAAAGGAGCTCAGGGGCACTGTAATTCACAAACCTGCAGAGTTATAAATGACAGCTATCGTCCAAAAATATACTGAAGTAAGGCTGCCAAGAGGACTTGAAAGCGGGGCAGAATTGCAGGAAACCGATTTCAGGAGGTAGACTGGAATTGCATTTAAAGCATAGGAAAAGAGGCAGAACGTCCACAATGATGCACTTGGCCAAAAAGGGCGTATGCGTTTTTTCCTGAATATATTCAGGAAAAAACGCATACGCCCTTTTTGGCCAACCAAGCAAGCTTGCAAAGGAAATCTGCACTACAATGAAGTCTCACTTCCCCCCGGTCAAAAGGGCCATCTGAAAAAAGTGTAAAATCCAGAAAGGCAGGACAGGCCATGGAGAACTGGGAGCCTTGTTATGCTGATGGGCGGGATGTACATTGCCAACAACCACTTGGGAGAAGTGTATGGTGTTTCCTGAAACATCTAAAAAACAAAGCAACAGAGCCTAGGGCACTTCCACTTATGGTCCTATAGCTTAGGGAAATTAAAGTCAAAAAGACAGAGCCACCCAAAAGGTTGGGACGGCTCTGTTTACAAGAAACTCATTTACGGTACAAGTTCAATATCGCAGAAAGTGAAAAATGGATAAAGAAGTTGTGGTACTTACGTACAATGCAATATCACTCAGCAAGGAAATCTATGTCTTCAGGCCCGTAGCAGCATAATGAGTGGATTCAGGTACGATGATTCTAACTGAAATAAGTCACACAGAAAAAGAAACATCATAAGATATCACTAATACACGGAATGTAAACTTGGCTACACAGGAACTGAATTCCAAAACAGAACAGGGTCTCAAATTTAGAAAACCAACTTATGCTTGCTTAAGGGGAAAGGTGAGTTGGGGTGCTGCATAAAACCAGAGATTGAAATGAGCACAGATAAAGTTCCTTAAGCCAAATATGGAATAGACAAGAGCTACTCCTTGCTCAACGAAATGGACTCAACACCCCATATTAAACGCCTAAGAGTGTACCTGACTAGGAAGTATCTTAAAACCTATGGATTGCTATGTCTCCGAAAGAGAATCAAGCGTGTGTACAGGGGCATAAACGCAGCAGTGATAGGATTGGAGAAGTTCGGTGAACAAATGAAGACCCTTTGAAGTCATATTGCATGGTAACCATTCCACGGGTCTCAACTCCCCAGGTTTAAGGGATTCTTCCTTCAGCTAAAACATGCATGTGGAACCCAGAGTATGATCAACCGTGTGATCGGGAGTCGTGTTCCAATATGTCTCAGTTTTCATCCTCTGGTACTCGGGTGCAACATTCCAGACGCTTTACTAACACTCTCCCGACTTCGAGAGTCAGTGCCTTTAACCTCCTGTTTGGCCCAGTTTGCAATTTCTGCAGAAGATGAACACGAATAGGGAGGACCAATGAGAGACTAGCTGGAGGTGTCTGGACGGGCAAATTTAACTCTCATTTCCCACCAGGAAGAGGAATTAACCAAAGGCACAGCGTGCCGTGCCAGAACCAGATTAGGGCCTGAAGCAATCCTGCGGTGTTGCGGCCAGCTCAGGAGAAAGCGAGTTGAAGAAAGGAGCTCAGGGGCACTGTAATTCACAAACCTGCCGAGTTATAAATGACAGCTCTCGTCCAAAAATATACTGAAGTAAGGCTGCCAAGAGGACTTGAAAGCGGGGCAGAATTGCAGGAAACCGATTTCAGGAGGTAGACTGGAATTGCATTTAAAGCATAGGAAAAGAGGCAGAACGTCCACAATGATGCACTTGGCCAAAAATGGCGTATGCGTTTTTTCCTGAATATATTCAGGAAAAAACGCATACGCCCTTTTTGGCCAACCAAGCAAGCTTGCAAAGGAAATCTGCACTACAATGAAGTCTCACTTCCCCCCGGTCAAAAGGGCCATCTGAAAAAAGTGTAAAATCCAGAAAGGCAGCACAGGCCATGGAGAACTGGGAGCCTTGTTATGCTGATGGGCGGGATGTAAATTGCCAACAGCCACTCGGGAGAAGTGTATGGTGTTTCCTGAAACATCTAAAAAACAAAGCAACAGAGCCTAGGGCATTTTCCACTTATGGTCCTATAGCTTAGAGAAATTAAAATAAAAAAGACAAAGCCACCCCAAAGGTTGGGACGGCTCTGTTTACAAGAACCTGGTTTACGGTACAAGTTCAATATCTCAGAAAGTGAAAAATGGATAAAGAAGTTGTGGTACTTACGAACAATGCAGTATTACTCAGCAAGGAAATCTATGTCATCAGGCCCGTAGCAGCATAATGAGTGGATTCAGGTATGATGATTCTAACTGAAATAAGTCACACAGAAAAAGAAACATCATAAGATATCACTAATACACGGAATGTAAACGTGGCTACACAGGAACTGAATTACAAAACAGAACAGGGTCTCAAATTTAGAAAAGCAACTTATGCTTGCTTAAGGGGAAAGGTGAGTTGGGGTGCTGCATAAAACCAGAGATTGAAATGAGCACAGATAAAGTTCCTTAAGCCAAATATGGAATAGACAAGAGATACTCCTTGCTCAACGAAACGGACTCATCACCCCATATTAAACACCTAAGAATGTACCTGACTAGTAAGTAGCTTAAAACCTAAGGAATGCTATGTCTCCGAAAGACAATCAAGCGTGTGTACAGGGGCATAAACGCAGCAGTGATAGGATTGGAGAGGTTCGCTGAGCAAATGAAGACCCTTTGAAGTCATATTGCATGGTACCCATTCCACGGGTCTCAACTCTCCAGGTTTAAGGGATTCTTCCTTCAGCTAAAACATGCATGTGGAACCCAGAGTATGATCAACCGTGTGATCGGGAGTCGTGTTCCAATATGTCTCAGTTTTCATCCTCTGGTACTCGGGTGCAACATTCCAGACGCTTTACTAACACTCTCCCGACTTCGAGAGTCAGTGCCTTTAACCTCCTGTTTGGCCCAGTTTGCAATTTCTGCAGAAGATGAACACGAATAGGGAGGACCAATGAGAGACTAGCTGGAGGTGTCTGGACGGGCAAATTTAACTCTCATTTCCCACCAGGAAGAGGAATTAACCAAAGGCACAGCGTGCCGTGCCAGAACCAGATTAGGGCCTGAAGCAATCCTGCGGTGTTGCGGCCAGCTCAGGAGAAAGCGAGTTGAAGAAAGGAGCTCAGGGGCACTGTAATTCATAAACCTGCCGAGTTATAAATGACAGCTATCGTCCAAAAATATACTGAAGTAAGGCTGCCAAGAGGACTTGAAAGCGGGGCAGAATTGCAGGAAACCGATTTCAGGAGGTAGACTGGAATTGCATTTAAAGCATAGGAAAAGAGGCAGAACGTCCACAATGATGCACTTGGCCAAAAATGGCGTATGCGTTTTTTCCTGAATATATTCAGGAAAAAACGCATACGCCCTTTTTGGCCAACCAAGCAAGCTTGCAAAGGAAATCTGCACTACAATGAAGTCTCACTTCCCCCCGGTCAAAAGGGCCATCTGAAAAAAGTGTAAAATCCAGAAAGGCAGCACAGGCCATGGAGAACTGGGAGCCTTGTTATGCTGATGGGCGGGATGTAAATTGCCAACAGCCACTCGGGAGAAGTGTATGGTGTTTCCTGAAACATCTAAAAAACAAAGCAACAGAGCCTAGGGCATTTTCCACTTATGGTCCTATAGCTTAGAGAAATTAAAATAAAAAAGACAAAGCCACCCCAAAGGTTGGGACGGCTCTGTTTACAAGAACCTGGTTTACGGTACAAGTTCAATATCTCAGAAAGTGAAAAATGGATAAAGAAGTTGTGGTACTTACGAACAATGCAGTATTACTCAGCAAGGAAATCTATGTCATCAGGCCCGTAGCAGCATAATGAGTGGATTCAGGTATGATGATTCTAACTGAAATAAGTCACACAGAAAAAGAAACATCATAAGATATCACTAATACACGGAATGTAAACGTGGCTACACAGGAACTGAATTACAAAACAGAACAGGGTCTCAAATTTAGAAAAGCAACTTATGCTTGCTTAAGGGGAAAGGTGAGTTGGGGTGCTGCATAAAACCAGAGATTGAAATGAGCACAGATAAAGTTCCTTAAGCCAAATATGGAATAGACAAGAGATACTCCTTGCTCAACGAAACGGACTCATCACCCCATATTAAACACCTAAGAATGTACCTGACTAGTAAGTAGCTTAAAACCTAAGGAATGCTATGTCTCCGAAAGACAATCAAGCGTGTGTACAGGGGCATAAACGCAGCAGTGATAGGATTGGAGAGGTTCGCTGAGCAAATGAAGACCCTTTGAAGTCATATTGCATGGTACCCATTCCACGGGTCTCAACTCTCCAGGTTTAAGGGATTCTTCCTTCAGCTAAAACATGCATGTGGAACCCAGAGTATGATCAACCGTGTGATCGGGAGACGTGTTCCAATATGTCTCCGTTTTCATCCTCTGGTACTCGGGTGCAACATTCCAGACGCTTTACTAACACTCTCCCGACTTGGAGAGTCAGTGCCTTTAACCTCCTGTTTGGCCCAGTTTGCAATTTCTGCAGAAGTTGAACACGAATAGGGAGGACCAATGAGAGACTAGCTGGAGGTGGCTGGACGGGCAAATTTAACTCTCATTTCGCACCAGGAAGAGGAATTAACCAAAGGCTCAGCATGCCGTGCCAGAACCAGATTAGGGCCTGAAGCCATCCTGCGGTGTTGCGGCCAGCTCACGAGAAAGCGAGTTGAAGAAAGGAGCTCAGGGGCACTGTAATTCACAAACCTGCAGAGTTATAAATGACAGCTATCGTCCAAAAATATACTGAAGTAAGGCTGCCAAGAGGACTTGAAAGCGGGGCAGAATTGCAGGAAACCGATTTCAGGAGGTAGACTGGAATTGCATTTAAAGCATAGGAAAAGAGGCAGAACGTCCACAATGATGCACTTGGCCAAAAAGGGCGTATGCGTTTTTTCCTGAATATATTCAGGAAAAAACGCATACGCCCTTTTTGGCCAACCAAGCAAGCTTGCAAAGGAAATCTGCACTACAATGAAGTCTCACTTCCCCCCGGTCAAAAGGGCCATCTGAAAAAAGTGTAAAATCCAGAAAGGCAGGACAGGCCATGGAGAACTGGGAGCATTGTTATGCTGATGGGCGGGATGTACATTGCCAACAACCACTTGGGAGAAGTGTATGGTGTTTCCTGAAACATCTAAAAAACAAAGCAACAGAGCCTAGGGCACTTCCACTTATGGTCCTATAGCTTAGGGAAATTAAAGTCAAAAAGACAGAGCCACCCAAAAGGTTGGGACGGCTCTGTTTACAAGAAACTCATTTACGGTACAAGTTCAATATCGCAGAAAGTGAAAAATGGATAAAGAAGTTGTGGTACTTACGTACAATGCAATATCACTCAGCAAGGAAATCTATGTCTTCAGGCCCGTAGCAGCATAATGAGTGGATTCAGGTACGATGATTCTAACTGAAATAAGTCACACAGAAAAAGAAACATCATAAGATATCACTAATACACGGAATGTAAACTTGGCTACACAGGAACTGAATTCCAAAACAGAACAGGGTCTCAAATTTAGAAACCCAACTTATGCTTGCTTAAGGGGAAAGGTGAGTTGGGGTGCTGCATAAAACCAGAGATTGAAATGAGCACAGATAAATTTCCTTAAGCCAAATATGGAATAGACAAGAGCTACTCCTTGCTCAACGAAATGGACTCAACACCCCATATTAAACGCCTAAGAGTGTACCTGACTAGGAAGTATGTTAAAACCTATGGATTGCTATGTCTCCGAAAGAGAATCAAGCGTGTGTACAGGGGCATAAACGCAGCAGTGATAGGATTGGAGAAGTTCGGTGAACAAATGAAGACCCTTTGAAGTCATATTGCATGGTAACCATTCCACGGGTCTCAACTCCCCAGGTTTAAGGGATTCTTCCTTCAGCTAAAACATGCATGTGGAACCCAGAGTATGATCAACCGTGTGATCGGGAGTCGTGTTCCAATATGTCTCAGTTTTCATCCTCTGGTACTCGGGTGCAACATTCCAGACGCTTTACTAACACTCTCCCGACTTCGAGAGTCAGTGCCTTTAACCTCCTGTTTGGCCCAGTTTGCAATTTCTGCAGAAGATGAACACGAATAGGGAGGACCAATGAGAGACTAGCTGGAGGTGTCTGGACGGGCAAATTTAACTCTCATTTCCCACCAGGAAGAGGAATTAACCAAAGGCACAGCGTGCCGTGCCAGAACCAGATTAGGGCCTGAAGCAATCCTGCGGTGTTGCGGCCAGCTCAGGAGAAAGCGAGTTGAAGAAAGGAGCTCAGGGGCACTGTAATTCACAAACCTGCCGAGTTATAAATGACAGCTATCGTCCAAAAATATACTGAAGTAAGGCTGCCAAGAGGACTTGAAAGCGGGGCAGAATTGCAGGAAACCGATTTCAGGAGGTAGACTGGAATTGCATTTAAAGCATAGGAAAAGAGGCAGAACGTTCACAATGATGCACTTGGCCAAAAATGGCGTATGCGTTTTTTCCTGAATATATTCAGGAAAAAACGCATACGCCCTTTTTGGCCAACCAAGCAAGCTTGCAAAGGAAATCTGCACTACAATGAAGTCTCACTTCCCCCCGGTCAAAAGGGCCATCTGAAAAAAGTGTAAAATCCAGAAAGGCAGCACAGGCCATGGAGAACTGGGAGCCTTGTTATGCTGATGGGTGGGATGTAAATTGCCAACAGCCACTCGGGAGAAGTGTATGGTGTTTCCTGAAACATCTAAAAAACAAAGCAACAGAGCCTAGGGCATTTTCCACTTATGGTCCTATAGCTTAGAGAAATTAAAATAAAAAAGACAAAGCCACCCCAAAGGTTGGGACGGCTCTGTTTACAAGAACCTGGTTTACGGTACAAGTTCAATATCTCAGAAAGTGAAAAATGGATAAAGAAGTTGTGGTACTTACGAACAATGCAGTATTACTCAGCAAGGAAATCTATGTCATCAGGCCCGTAGCAGCATAATGAGTGGATTCAGGTATGATGATTCTAACTGAAATAAGTCACACAGAAAAAGAAACATCATAAGATATCACTAATACACGGAATGTAAACGTGGCTACACAGGAACTGAATTACAAAACAGAACAGGGTCTCAAATTTAGAAAAGCAACTTATGCTTGCTTAAGGGGAAAGGTGAGTTGGGGTGCTGCATAAAACCAGAGATTGAAATGAGCACAGATAAAGTTCCTTAAGCCAAATATGGAATAGACAAGAGATACTCCTTGCTCAACGAAACGGACTCATCACCCCATATTAAACACCTAAGAATGTACCTGACTAGTAAGTAGCTTAAAACCTAAGGAATGCTATGTCTCCGAAAGACAATCAAGCGTGTGTACAGGGGCATAAACGCAGCAGTGATAGGATTGGAGAGGTTCGCTGAGCAAATGAAGACCCTTTGAAGTCATATTGCATGGTACCCATTCCACGGGTCTCAACTCTCCAGGTTTAAGGGATTCTTCCTTCAGCTAAAACATGCATGTGGAACCCAGAGTATGATCAACCGTGTGATCGGGAGTCGTGTTCCAATATGTCTCAGTTTTCATCCTCTGGTACTCGGGTGCAACATTCCAGACGCTTTACTAACACTCTCCCGACTTCGAGAGTCAGTGCCTTTAACCTCCTGTTTGGCCCAGTTTGCAATTTCTGCAGAAGATGAACACGAATAGGGAGGACCAATGAGAGACTAGCTGGAGGTGTCTGGACGGGCAAATTTAACTCTCATTTCCCACCAGGAAGAGGAATTAACCAAAGGCACAGCGTGCCGTGCCAGAACCAGATTAGGGCCTGAAGCAATCCTGCGGTGTTGCGGCCAGCTCAGGAGAAAGCGAGTTGAAGAAAGGAGCTCAGGGGCACTGTAATTCACAAACCTGCCGAGTTATAAATGACAGCTATCGTCCAAAAATATACTGAAGTAAGGCTGCCAAGAGGACTTGAAAGCGGGGCAGAATTGCAGGAAACCGATTTCAGGAGGTAGACTGGAATTGCATTTAAAGCATAGGAAAAGAGGCAGAACGTCCACAATGATGCACTTGGCCAAAAAGGGCGTATGCGTTTTTTCCTGAATATATTCAGGAAAAAACGCATACGCCCTTTTTGGCCAACCAAGCAAGCTTGCAAAGGAAATCTGCACTACAATGAAGTCTCACTTCCCCCCGGTCAAAAGGGCCATCTGAAAAAAGTGTAAAATCCAGAAAGGCAGCACAGGCCATGGAGAACTGGGAGCCTTGTTATGCTGATGGGTGGGATGTAAATTGCCAACAGCCACTCGGGAGAAGTGTATGGTGTTTCCTGAAACATCTAAAAAACAAAGCAACAGAGCCTAGGGCATTTTCCACTTATGGTCCTATAGCTTAGAGAAATTAAAATAAAAAAGACAAAGCCACCCCAAAGGTTGGGACGGCTCTGTTTACAAGAACCTGGTTTACGGTACAAGTTCAATATCTCAGAAAGTGAAAAATGGATAAAGAAGTTGTGGTACTTACGAACAATGCAGTATTACTCAGCAAGGAAATCTATGTCATCAGGCCCGTAGCAGCATAATGAGTGGATTCAGGTATGATGATTCTAACTGAAATAAGTCACACAGAAAAAGAAACATCATAAGATATCACTAATACACGGAATGTAAACGTGGCTACACAGGAACTGAATTACAAAACAGAACAGGGTCTCAAATTTAGAAAAGCAACTTATGCTTGCTTAAGGGGAAAGGTGAGTTGGGGTGCTGCATAAAACCAGAGATTGAAATGAGCACAGATAAAGTTCCTTAAGCCAAATATGGAATAGACAAGAGATACTCCTTGCTCAACGAAACGGACTCATCACCCCATATTAAACACCTAAGAATGTACCTGACTAGTAAGTAGCTTAAAACCTAAGGAATGCTATGTCTCCGAAAGACAATCAAGCGTGTGTACAGGGGCATAAACGCAGCAGTGATAGGATTGGAGAGGTTCGCTGAGCAAATGAAGACCCTTTGAAGTCATATTGCATGGTACCCATTCCACGGGTCTCAACTCTCCAGGTTTAAGGGATTCTTCCTTCAGCTAAAACATGCATGTGGAACCCAGAGTATGATCAACCGTGTGATCGGGAGTCGTGTTCCAATATGTCTCAGTTTTCATTCTCTGGTACTCGGGTGCAACATTCCAGACGCTTTACTAACACTCTCCCGACTTCGAGAGTCAGTGCCTTTAACCTCCTGTTTGGCCCAGTTTGCAATTTCTGCAGAAGATGAACACGAATAGGGAGGACCAATGAGAGACTAGCTGGAGGTGTCTGGACGGGCAAATTTAACTCTCATTTCCCACCAGGAAGAGGAATTAACCAAAGGCACAGCGTGCCATGCCAGAACCAGTTTAGGGCCTGAAGCAATCCTGCGGTGTTGCGGCCAGCTCAGGAGAAAGCGAGTTGAAGAAAGGAGCTCAGGGGCACTGTAATTCACAAACCTGCCGAGTTATAAATGACAGCTATCGTCCAAAAATATACTGAAGTAAGGCTGCCAAGAGGACTTGAAAGCGGGGCAGAATTGCAGGAAACCGATTTCAGGAGGTAGACTGGAATTGCATTTAAAGCATAGGAAAAGAGGCAGAACGTCCACAATGATGCACTTGGCCAAAAATGGCGTATGCGTTTTTTCCTGAATATATTCAGGAAAAAACACATACGCCCTTTTTGGCCAACCAAGCAAGCTTGCAAAGGAAATCTGCACTACAATGAAGTCTCACTTCCCCCCGGTCAAAAGGGCCATCTGAAAAAAGTGTAAAATCCAGAAAGGCAGCACAGGCCATGGAGAACTGGGAGCCTTGTTATGCTGATGGGCGGGATGTAAATTGCCAACAGCCACTCCGGAGAAGTGTATGGTGTTTCCTGAAACATCTAAAAAACAAAGCAACAGAGCCTAGGGCATTTTCCACTTATGGTCCTATAGCTTAGAGAAATTAAAATAAAAAAGACAAAGCCACCCCAAAGGTTGGGACGGCTCTGTTTACAAGAACCTGGTTTACGGTACAAGTTCAATATCTCAGAAAGTGAAAAATGGATAAAGAAGTTGTGGTACTTACGAACAATGCAGTATTACTCAGCAAGGAAATCTATGTCATCAGGCCCGTAGCAGCATAATGAGTGGATTCAGGTATGATGATTCTAACTGAAATAAGTCACACAGAAAAAGAAACATCATAAGATATCACTAATACACGGAATGTAAACGTGGCTACACAGGAACTGAATTACAAAACAGAACAGGGTCTCAAATTTAGAAAAGCAACTTATGCTTGCTTAAGGGGAAAGGTGAGTTGGGGTGCTGCATAAAACCAGAGATTGAAATGAGCACAGATAAAGTTCCTTAAGCCAAATATGGAATAGACAAGAGATACTCCTTGCTCAACGAAACGGACTCATCACCCCATATTAAACACCTAAGAATGTACCTGACTAGTAAGTAGCTTAAAACCTAAGGAATGCTATGTCTCCGAAAGAGAATCAAGCGTGTGTACAGGGGCATAAACGCAGCAGTGATAGGATTGGAGAGGTTCGGTGAGCAAATGAAGACCCTTTGAAGTCATATTGCATGGTACCCATTCCACGGGTCTCAACTCTCCAGGTTTAAGGTATTCTTCCTTCAGCTAAAACATGCATGTGGAACCCAGAGTATGATCAACCGTGTGATCGGGAGACGTGTTCCAATATGTCTCCGTTTTCATCCTCTGGTACTCGGGTGCAACATTCCAGACGCTTTACTAACACTCTCCCGACTTGGAGAGTCAGTGCCTTTAACCTCCTGTTTGGCCCAGTTTGCAATTTCTGCAGAAGTTGAACACGAATAGGGAGGACCAATGAGAGACTAGCTGGAGGTGGCTGGACGGGCAAATTTAACTCTCATTTCGCACCAGGAAGAGGAATTAACCAAAGGCTCAGCATGCCGTGCCAGAACCAGATTAGGGCCTGAAGCCATCCTGCGGTGTTGCGGCCAGCTCACGAGAAAGCGAGTTGAAGAAAGGAGCTCAGGGGCACTGTAATTCACAAACCTGCAGAGTTATAAATGACAGCTATCGTCCAAAAATATACTGAAGTAAGGCTGCCAAGAGGACTTGAAAGCGGGGCAGAATTGCAGGAAACCGATTTCAGGAGGTAGACTGGAATTGCATTTAAAGCATAGGAAAAGAGGCAGAACGTCCACAATGATGCACTTGGCCAAAAAGGGCGTATGCGTTTTTTCCTGAATATATTCAGGAAAAAACGCATACGCCCTTTTTGGCCAACCAAGCAAGCTTGCAAAGGAAATCTGCACTACAATGAAGTCTCACTTCCCCCCGGTCAAAAGGGCCATCTGAAAAAAGTGTAAAATCCAGAAAGGCAGGACAGGCCATGGAGAACTGGGAGCATTGTTATGCTGATGGGCGGGATGTACATTGCCAACAACCACTTGGGAGAAGTGTATGGTGTTTCCTGAAACATCTAAAAAACAAAGCAACAGAGCCTAGGGCACTTCCACTTATGGTCCTATAGCTTAGGGAAATTAAAGTCAAAAAGACAGAGCCACCCAAAAGGTTGGGACGGCTCTGTTTACAAGAAACTCATTTACGGTACAAGTTCAATATCGCAGAAAGTGAAAAATGGATAAAGAAGTTGTGGTACTTACGTACAATGCAATATCACTCAGCAAGGAAATCTATGTCTTCAGGCCCGTAGCAGCATAATGAGTGGATTCAGGTACGATGATTCTAACTGAAATAAGTCACACAGAAAAAGAAACATCATAAGATATCACTAATACACGGAATGTAAACTTGGCTACACAGGAACTGAATTCCAAAACAGAACAGGGTCTCAAATTTAGAAACCCAACTTATGCTTGCTTAAGGGGAAAGGTGAGTTGGGGTGCTGCATAAAACCAGAGATTGAAATGAGCACAGATAAAGTTCCTTAAGCCAAATATGGAATAGACAAGAGCTACTCCTTGCTCAACGAAATGGACTCAACACCCCATATTAAACGCCTAAGAGTGTACCTGACTAGGAAGTATCTTAAAACCTATGGATTGCTATGTCTCCGAAAGAGAATCAAGCGTGTGTACAGGGGCATAAACGCAGCAGTGATAGGATTGGAGAAGTTCGGTGAACAAATGAAGACCCTTTGAAGTCATATTGCATGGTAACCATTCCACGGGTCTCAACTCCCCAGGTTTAAGGGATTCTTCCTTCAGCTAAAACATGCATGTGGAACCCAGAGTATGATCAACCGTGTGATCGGGAGTCGTGTTCCAATATGTCTCAGTTTTCATCCTCTGGTACTCGGGTGCAACATTCCAGACGCTTTACTAACACTCTCCCGACTTCGAGAGTCAGTGCCTTTAACCTCCTGTTTGGCCCAGTTTGCAATTTCTGCAGAAGATGAACACGAATAGGGAGGACCAATGAGAGACTAGCTGGAGGTGTCTGGACGGGCAAATTTAACTCTCATTTCCCACCAGGAAGAGGAATTAACCAAAGGCACAGCGTGCCGTGCCAGAACCAGATTAGGGCCTGAAGCAATCCTGCGGTGTTGCGGCCAGCTCAGGAGAAAGCGAGTTGAAGAAAGGAGCTCAGGGGCACTGTAATTCACAAACCTGCCGAGTTATAAATGACAGCTATCGTCCAAAAATATACTGAAGTAAGGCTGCCAAGAGGACTTGAAAGCGGGGCAGAATTGCAGGAAACCGATTTCAGGAGGTAGACTGGAATTGCATTTAAAGCATAGGAAAAGAGGCAGAACGTCCACAATGATGCACTTGGCCAAAAATGGCGTATGCGTTTTTTCCTGAATATATTCAGGAAAAAACGCATACGCCCTTTTTGGCCAACCAAGCAAGCTTGCAAAGGAAATCTGCACTACAATGAAGTCTCACTTCCCCCCGGTCAAAAGGGCCATCTGAAAAAAGTGTAAAATCCAGAAAGGCAGCACAGGCCATGGAGAACTGGGAGCCTTGTTATGCTGATGGGCGGGATGTAAATTGCCAACAGCCACTCGGGAGAAGTGTATGGTGTTTCCTGAAACATCTAAAAAACAAAGCAACAGAGCCTAGGGCATTTTCCACTTATGGTCCTATAGCTTAGAGAAATTAAAATAAAAAAGACAAAGCCACCCCAAAGGTTGGGACGGCTCTGTTTACAAGAACCTGGTTTACGGTACAAGTTCAATATCTCAGAAAGTGAAAAATGGATAAAGAAGTTGTGGTACTTACGAACAATGCAGTATTACTCAGCAAGGAAATCTATGTCATCAGGCCCGTAGCAGCATAATGAGTGGATTCAGGTATGATGATTCTAACTGAAATAAGTCACACAGAAAAAGAAACATCATAAGATATCACTAATACACGGAATGTAAACGTGGCTACACAGGAACTGAATTACAAAACAGAACAGGGTCTCAAATTTAGAAAAGCAACTTATGCTTGCTTAAGGGGAAAGGTGAGTTGGGGTGCTGCATAAAACCAGAGATTGAAATGAGCACAGATAAAGTTCCTTAAGCCAAATATGGAATAGACAAGAGATACTCCTTGCTCAACGAAACGGACTCATCACCCCATATTAAACACCTAAGAATGTACCTGACTAGTAAGTAGCTTAAAACCTAAGGAATGCTATGTCTCCGAAAGACAATCAAGCGTGTGTACAGGGGCATAAACGCAGCAGTGATAGGATTGGAGAGGTTCGCTGAGCAAATGAAGACCCTTTGAAGTCATATTGCATGGTACCCATTCCACGGGTCTCAACTCTCCAGGTTTAAGGGATTCTTCCTTCAGCTAAAACATGCATGTGGAACCCAGAGTATGATCAACCGTGTGATCGGGAGTCGTGTTCCAATATGTCTCAGTTTTCATCCTCTGGTACTCGGGTGCAACATTCCAGACGCTTTACTAACACTCTCCCGACTTCGAGAGTCAGTGCCTTTAACCTCCTGTTTGGCCCAGTTTGCAATTTCTGCAGAAGATGAACACGAATAGGGAGGACCAATGAGAGACTAGCTGGAGGTGTCTGGACGGGCAAATTTAACTCTCATTTCCCACCAGGAAGAGGAATTAACCAAAGGCACAGCGTGCCGTGCCAGAACCAGATTAGGGCCTGAAGCAATCCTGCGGTGTTGCGGCCAGCTCAGGAGAAAGCGAGTTGAAGAAAGGAGCTCAGGGGCACTGTAATTCACAAACCTGCCGAGTTATAAATGACAGCTATCGTCCAAAAATATACTGAAGTAAGGCTGCCAAGAGGACTTGAAAGCGGGGCAGAATTGCAGGAAACCGATTTCAGGAGGTAGACTGGAATTGCATTTAAAGCATAGGAAAAGAGGCAGAACGTCCACAATGATGCACTTGGCCAAAAATGGCGTATGCGTTTTTTCCTGAATATATTCAGGAAAAAACGCATACGCCCTTTTTGGCCAACCAAGCAAGCTTGCAAAGGAAATCTGCACTACAATGAAGTCTCACTTCCCCCCGGTCAAAAGGGCCATCTGAAAAAAGTGTAAAATCCAGAAAGGCAGCACAGGCCATGGAGAACTGGGAGCCTTGTTATGCTGATGGGCGGGATGTAAATTGCCAACAGCCACTCGGGAGAAGTGTATGGTGTTTCCTGAAACATCTAAAAAACAAAGCAACAGAGCCTAGGGCATTTTCCACTTATGGTCCTATAGCTTAGAGAAATTAAAATAAAAAAGACAAAGCCACCCCAAAGGTTGGGACGGCTCTGTTTACAAGAACCTGGTTTACGGTACAAGTTCAATATCTCAGAAAGTGAAAAATGGATAAAGAAGTTGTGGTACTTACGAACAATGCAGTATTACTCAGCAAGGAAATCTATGTCATCAGGCCCGTAGCAGCATAATGAGTGGATTCAGGTATGATGATTCTAACTGAAATAAGTCACACAGAAAAAGAAACATCATAAGATATCACTAATACACGGAATGTAAACGTGGCTACACAGGAACTGAATTACAAAACAGAACAGGGTCTCAAATTTAGAAAAGCAACTTATGCTTGCTTAAGGGGAAAGGTGAGTTGGGGTGCTGCATAAAACCAGAGATTGAAATGAGCACAGATAAAGTTCCTTAAGCCAAATATGGAATAGACAAGAGATACTCCTTGCTCAACGAAACGGACTCATCACCCCATATTAAACACCTAAGAATGTACCTGACTAGTAAGTAGCTTAAAACC